>NW_015159711.1:4023863-4037487 GCF_001447785.1 Gekko japonicus
TGGGGGGGGGGGTGTCCCAGGGGTTACAAGAGGGCAATACAGGAACCCGAGAGGGAGCTAGCTAGCTGTGTGGTTGTGGGATGGGGAGGGCAGAGAAGCCCTACTGAGGTTTGGGATTGGCAAGGAACGTCTGCCAAGGCTGGGAATACAAGGATTACAAAACTGCAGAAAATATGTTGGTGTACGTTCTCTGAAAATCTGATCAGATGCTTGGAAGGGATGTATGTTTTGGGGCAGACAGAATTACAGAACAGAAAGGGTGGGGCTTTTGTCAGGCACCTTCCCTCAAATCATCACTTTCTATTCAGGGGGGAAATGCTCAGGACAGAGCACAAATAATCCCATGAGAGGTGAATGCGCAATGGAAGCCCTTCCCCTTCTGTTCACACAAAAGTTAAGATTATTTTGCTGTTTTGTTCAATGGACTGGGGCTTAACTAGACAAAGGGGCATATGCTGGCATAATGCCGGTATCCATACATTTTTAGAGTGGCTTCTGTTTACATGAAATATATTGGCTTGATTCAGACATAATGCAAAATCATGATATACTGTAACTATTGTATGCTTGGGAAATGAGGTTTTGTCTCATAGAAAATCATTCAGGTCCTGGCTTCCCTCAACAGATGCTGGTTTGTCAGCTTTGCTCTGGACAGGTAATAACTGTGGTTAATGAATCAACTTCAGACCCTGGTTTGACAGACCTTGACTAACAGTAGTTAGTGAAGTGGCCCACGTTCACAGGGTCAGCCTAACCATGGTTTTCTGTTGTCTGAACTGAGTCATCAGGTCACTCGCTCTGAAACCATCTTTAATGGTTTACACAAGAAGAGAAGAAGAGATTGGATTTATACCCCGCCCTTCACTACCCGAAGGTGTCTCAGAGCGGCTTACAAACTCCTTTCCCTTCCCCTCCCCACAACAGACACCCTGTGAGATAGGTAGGGCTGAGAGAGCTCTTGACAGAAACTGCTCTTTTTTCAAGGACAGCTCTTATCAGAGCTACGGCTTGCCCAAGGTCATCCAGCCAGGTGCAAGTGGAGGAGTGGGGAATCAAACCCGGTTCTCCCAGATTAGAGTCCGCGCATTTAACCACTACACCAAACTGGCTCTCTACACCAAACTGGCTCACAAGGGGGCACGTATCTGCAGTGCATCAGTTCTCTAACAATCCGGAGCCCACAGACTGGAAAGGAGACTTATGGCAGGGAACTGACCTTTTGAAAATCTACTTTTAAGCTATTATTGTTTGGAACCATCGGAAGAAGAAAGAAGGGATAAAGTTTTAGAAAGGAAGCAGAGGACATTTTTTAAGGATTGCAAGGCGAGAGATGTTGCCCTTTGTGGACACTTACTGGGGGGGAGGAGTCACTGTTCACAGAGGCTATGGGGTCCTGTGGTGGAGAAGAACGGCAAACAGCAGTCAGGCACCAGCTTTAATCTAAGGTGGAAACGCATCTACAAACTTGCAGTTCAAATTCTCACACTACGGATGTCAAAGTTTGAATTTCTAAATTTACACTGCAATATAAGCCAACCTGAGGTCTCGGTTGCAGGGTGATCTCTAGCTGGATGAAGAGTTGCGTGTGCAAGGTCTATATGTTTGTGCTATCAAGCTGCAACCAACTTCTGGTGACCCCAGCAAGGGGCTTTCAGGGCAAGTGAGAAGTATATCCTTTGCAGAGCCTTCCTTGGTGGGCTCCCATCCAAGTGCCAACCAGGCTTAGCTTCTGAGACTGGGCTCTACCATGTTGCCTCCCCCTCCCCACTGCATATGCAAAGGGGTGCCAAAATCATTTCGAAAAAGCTAAATACGGCCAAAGAGCTACATTTGGAAGGAAAAGGGGGAGGGGGGAGTTGGATGATTCTCAGCAGTCAGCTGATAGGTATGATTTTAGTGTTTCGAAAAGGGTTCCATAAAAACAGCCCCAGCTCCTGGCCTTGGATCTTATGATCTCATTCCCCTCGTGTTTCTGTCTGGGCTCTGCAGAGGCTGTATTCCATTGTGGTGCTCACTGCGTCTGCCCCAGCACATTTGTGTGTACAGGACCAATTTTTTTTTTTGGAAGGATCCTTTAGTAAAGGTAAAGGTTCCCCTGCTCGAAAGTCAGTCGAATCCGACGCTAGGGTTGTGGTGCTCATCTCCGTTTCAAAGCCGAAGAGCCCGCGCTGTCCGAAGACATTTCCGTGGTCATGTGGCCGGCATGACTAAACACCAACGCGCACGGAACGCTGTTACCTTCCCACCGAAGTGGTACCTATTTATCTACTTGCAATTTCTTGCTTTCAAACTGCTAGGTTGGCAGGAGCTAGAACTAGAGACGGGAGCTCCCTCCGTCATGCGGCACACTCAGGTCTCGAACTACTGAACTACTGACCTTCCACAGCCTGCAGTTCAGCGTCTTAACCACTTGAGCCACCGCAGCTCCTAAGGATCCTTTACACACACGGAAATGCAAGCAGTAGAAGAGGTAAGAGCCACAGCAGAGGACAGGCTCCTCAGCAGCAGGAGAGAAGTGCAAGAGCAATAATGTCATAGGATCCAAGCCCTGTTTTTTCTAAAAAAATCAGTATTGGCTTGTTAATTCATAATGGTTGAAACACTCTTCCAGGTGTTTCTCCCAACTGGAGCAGTTGGGGGGAGGGGGGCAGGAAGGAGGCTAGAATGGTGATTCATGCAGAGACACATCAGGCAACCTTCTCTGAGGTCAAAGTAATTCTGCTGCACCTCAGGTGTGACTGAAAATGGTGTTGCAGAATTGTCTGCCTCCAGCTGATACTGCTTGGAAGAACAAGGATGGTAAATTGATTTTTTTTTTTTGTCTTATTTAGCCGCAGATTTGAAGATTGGAAAGAGGGAGCTTAAATTTTTCCTTCATACTGTTTCTCAGCTGTGGCTCATACACTCCCTTCCAAAGCCAATCTTCTCTGCAGTGGGAGAAAAACAGGTACAGATTCTGCCCCTGTCCTCACATGGCTGTTAACCTGGTGTGTTGTTTGTGCACACACACTCATGCAAAGTGCCGTCAAATTGCAGCCGACACATGGCAACCACGTAGGGTTTACAAGAATTGGAAACAAACAAATAAATAAACTGGAAATAAAGGACACCCAGTCACCCTCAAATATTTCAACAATTTTCACTTTTCTGAATATTTGAAATTGGATTGTAACTCCATCGTGAATGTTTTATGCTTGCTTCTTCCATCCCCCCCTCCCTCCTTTGGTATCATTACTACGGCTTCAGAATTAATAAAATAAAAAGATGTGTTCAGTCCTGCACGAGTGGGGTGGACGGCTGCTTGGCACGTTTGAATGGCACTGCCTGCCTGTGTTCATTCATGGGTGTGTTTGGGTTCAGAGCACAAATATTCTATGCATGTGTGTTCTTGCAAGTGCTTTGCCACAACGGCATGGCTTCTCTGTCTCATATTCTAGTCACTTTGTTTTTGCCCACCTACCAATATCAAGCATACTCAACTGGAAAACATTTCACATGTGCTCACAACTGCCACCGAGGAGTTGCAGTTTGATCCAGTATGTTCTGAATATGTTGCCATAGGATGGATTCCACCAACTGCGCAGGCACAAAAAACAGAGCAGGCACTCAAATGTCGCTGTACTTAAAGGATGCACAGCCCATGCTTGATGCCTCGGGGGCATATATAACCCAAGCAGAATTGAGAATATGCATCAACAGTGACTGAATGTTGCCGCCGCACAAACGGAAAATAATTCAAAATGCTGTTTTTTAAATTGGAAACGAATTGTTGAAGCGATCACTTCAGGGGCTTGACTTGAGCAATGTATAGATGCCAGCAGGCAGTGCAAGCAAGAGAAGTTTAGTTTCCAAATAGGTGTTTTGGGAACACCACGTCATCCCTGCAGAAGATCCTAACCCCAAATCTCTCAGACAACATCGGGTTTGGCTCACAAGTCTCTTCCTCCGAGGGATCTCGATTAATATCAAGAACGTGAACAAAACTGTGATCAGGAGGGCGATATTTCCTAGAGAGTGACTCCTCTGAATCCCTCTCAGTTAAACCAGTTCATATGACCCTGATGAAGAGACTCTAGCAGGAAAAGAGGCTGGAGAGCAACCCGGTTTCTTGTCCGCCCATCTCTGCTGCTAACTCACCAGAGCTTTCTCCTCCTGCCTCAGCCACTGATAATCCTCGGCCATCTGCTTCTGCTGCTTGTCAAGAAGCTGCCTCATCTTGGCCCGCTCCATCTCCCAAAGTTTCTGGGCCTCTTCCCGGCTGCTGGGCCTGAGGAAGTCCTCCTCCTTGCGGGGAAAAGAACAACACCTATGTTAACTTTGTTCACAGATCAGTTATCCTGGGATAACTATTTCACATCAGTCTGTTTCTGAGGCTGCTCTGTTGACAAGTTTGCTTCTCCTTAAAGAGTACTGGAAATGAGGTGAGGAAGCTGAACTCCCATGTTCAGAGGCAGTATACTTCTGATTGACAATCCACAGGATAGCTGTCTCTTACTTGCCCTGCTGGAAACCACTGCTGAACTAGATGGACCTTGGATCTAACCCAGCAAGACCATTTTCCCATTCTTAAACAGCATCAAAAAGATCCAGGGGTCTTGCCTCATTTCTCTTTCATCCCAGGATAAGAGATCATACAAACAACACAAGGGCTGCCTTTTCCGGTTAGTGACAGGTGTGTGCATTGCCGTTCCACAGCAATCTGTGAACAAGTAGGGAGATGAGGCTGAAACACTGTAGAAGTCCCTGGCGGTGCAGGCAAGGGCTTGTCATCTCAGGATAACTGCTAAACGTTGACTCCATTATCGAGTCCCAAGGGTGGCGTTAAATATTACACGAAAGCCAGAGCTGCTGCCCGTTTTTTTTGTCTCTCCCAGTCACTCCAATATAACACAAAGTGTGACACGGCATCATCACCCACCGCATACAGCCCCCTCCTTACAGTCCTTTCCACAACGATGTGACACATGGACAGGGAAAGACACAGCACAAAGTAATGTCATGCCTCATGTTATATCTCTCTTCTGTATTTTTACCCCAGCCTTCCTCCAAAGAGCTCAGAGCGGCACACATCTTATCCTCACGACAACCCCACGAGGCATGTGAGACCGGTGGCCCAGGTCCTCCAATGTGCCTCCTAGCTGACAGATGATTCATCACGTTTTTATTTTACCCTTTCTCCAAGGAGCGCAGAGAAACTTACATAATAATCCCTTCCTCCATTTTATCCTCACAGCCACTCTGAGAGCTGGGCTCGGTCACCCAGCAACCTTCAGGGTTGTGTTGGGAATTGAACCTGGGTCTTCCCATTCCTACTTGAACGCTTTGACCACTAGACCACGTTGGGCTTGCTTAACTAGATATTTGCCAGGGAGGGGAGAAAGCTTTGAAATGGGACTCATTCGGGCACAACTAAGACTCAAAGGAGTCAGAAGCCAAAGTATGAGTCCCAGGTGTGGCTCCTCACAGACAAAAAATAAGCCTCTCCTTCCAGAGAGTTGGACCTGCAGTGGTAGTTCTGCTACACTTCACCTCCAGCTGGCCTGCTTCCCAATTGATGGAAGAGGGAGGAGGCACTGCAGGGTGTGTCCAGCATTTGCCAGGCAACCACAATTGCCTTCCTTCCTTTTCATCTCTCTCCCACCATTAAAATGGCTGCACATAGCAATCATAGCGTAGCAATTCCAAAAGGCTTCAAAGATGACCTGAGGGAACGTCAAAGGATACATTAAAGGCCTCATGGATCTAGAATCATTCCAAATCAACTCCAGAGTGACTACAAAATTAAACCAGAATGAAACTAGAATGCAGCTTTGTCTTAAGGTAAAGGTAACGATTCCCTTGCTCGAAAGCCAGTCGAATCCGACTCTAGGGTTGCGGTGCTCATCTCCGTTTCAAAGTCGAAGAGCCAGCGCTGTCCGAAGACGTTTCCGTGGTCATGTGGCCGGCATGACTAAACATGAAGGCGCACGGAACACTGTTACCTTCCCACCGAAGTGGTACCTATTTATCTACTTGCAATTTCTTGCTTTCGAACTGCTAGGTTGGCAGGAGCTGGAACCAGAAATGGGAGCTCACTCCGTCATGCGGCAACCTGGTCTCGAACTGCTGAACTACTGACCTTCCACAGCCTGCAGTTCAGCGTCTTAACCACTTGAGCCACCGCAGCGCCATTTAATTGTCTTAAAGAGTCCCACAATTCATCTATGCTCCGAAGTGGGTGGGTGGGTGGGTGGGTGGGGTGGAACACCAGACAATACACAAAGTAAATAATCCCCAATGTGTTTTGAATACCTTTCCCCATAGATATGTTCCAGTGGTTACGGTAACGGAGGTATTACATCTCCTTTCTATCTCCTGATTGGCTTTGCTGTTTTGTATTTTTTCTGACCATATTCCCTTTATCTTGGCTGTAAAACAAAATTGGGCCACAGGATCTCACGTCTCTCCAAGAATCTCCTCTGCCACTTTGAGGTTTTTGGTTAGGATCTGCATCATACATCTAAAAAGTGAAACTGGGAGAATCACTTATTGGGCTGCTCCCATGTGTTAGAAATCTTTCTACCATCTCCTCCCCACCCCCCAATGATGAAGACCCTGGCTAATAGAGTCACACACAGCACCTTCTAGATCTTCAGACATGTAACACTGTAAGAGAAGGAAGAGCAAGATGAGGCAGAAAGACAATGCAGGTCAGTGGCAGTCAGGGACTGTGTTAAGGCAGGGAATTAGCATACACCGAGGAGACAGTGGAGTAGAGAAGGGTAATGAGCTACATCATGGTGAGGCAGCATTAATTTCTTCTACAGATGATGCTGCACCTATCACCTTGCCTCCAGTAATGGGTAAAACTCCACCTGGCGAATGGCAGCCTGCTTGCCTATGGAATACTCCAAACCTACCAAGAGACATGGCTTTCAAGCTGAGCCCTTGTTCACCTGGATCAACCATCACTACTCCATTAGAAGGGGAAGGCACCCCACATACCCTTTGGAACATGGCACACTGCTGCTGTAAGAGGCAAAGAGCCTCAGCTAGAGGGGGTCATTTAGAAATCAGCATTCATGGGAGAGGGAAGGGAACACCCTTGCTTTTTTTTTTTTTGCAACTACCACTGTAAGTATAGTGAACATAACAGACATGTTAGGGCCTACTTATTCCACCACAATAGGATGAAATGCTGCAGGCTCGAGGCAACACAGTAGGCCAAAAGCTTAGAACAGAGTCACAGAGTTCCCCTGTTTCTCAGAGGAGAAGCTGAGGGTAAACCAAGCTTCTTCATAAAAGGGACAGAAGGCCTAGAATAGGATCTCCTAATGGACTGAGCCCCTGTGTTTGTCTTCATAAGTCTGAGGCTCAGCTAAAAGGTAAGCTTCTGGGCTACTTCACGTGGTTAATTACGTTTAAGAGCTGAAGGCCACCTAGATTACTGTTTTTTCATGTTGCACTTATCTCATGACTGGCTGCGTGTGAGGGGGGCACCATATTTCTGGAGCTGCAGGCCTGAGACTCCAAGGAAGGAGTCCAGGAGATACTAGGTGGTACCTAGACAATTAAGCGGCAGAGCCTGGCAGCATCTGGGGGAAGGCAAGGAATGGCACCTAGCAAGTTGAGTGGCAGAGTAGGCTTGCCCTTTGCCTACTTATGGTGGGAATTCTAGCCACTGCCTACCAATGTTCAGCTGGGCAACAGGCAGATACAGGTCAGCCAAACAAGAGGGGGCTGCAACTGACATCCCTAATGATGCAACTTCTGGTGTGACCCGGAAGCAAAACAGTGTCATGGCAGGGGTGATGCTCTAGCACACAGCCTAAAATTCTATGGTAGAGTTTTTGAGTGAGCACTAGAGCATTGCCCCAGTGTGACACCATTGCTTCCAAGTTGTATCAGAAGTTGTGTCATTGCATGGGGATGACTATTGTGGCCCCCCTCAGTAAGTACTCACGGCTATGCCTGGCAGCCCGAGGACAAAACTTGGCTATGCTTGATGCTTCAAGGGTCAAAACTCCAGAGCACAGGGCTGCTGGGCTAAATAGGGTTGCCAATCTCCAGGCAGGGCCTGGAGATCTCCTGGAATACAACAGAGATCAGTTCTAGACAATAGAGTTCAGTTCTCTGGGGGGAAATGGCAGCTTCAGAGGGTAACCTCTATGGAATTATACCCTGTTGCGCTCCCTTCCGTCTCCAAACTCCACCCTTCCCAGGGTCTACCCCCAAATCTCCAGGAAATTCCCTCCACAGAGTTGGCAACCCTAGGCTAACGGCAAAATCTTTCACCAAGACAGACTGGAAATAGTCTGTTCCACTTGGGTTCTGGCCTATCACCCTAAGATGTTACTTCTTCATGAAACTCTGTGACATCAAGCCAGATCGCTTCACACATTACAGAAGATACAGGTTAGGTCCAGGGTACTCTCTGGGGAAACCCACATGTTCCCTGGGATACATATGGGTTTCCTCAACAGGACCACGAACATACCCCCAAGACTGTTTCAGGCTGGAAAATGGCACAGGAGGGGAGGTTGAAGCCCCTTCTCCATGAGAACTGCAGTCCTGACCCTGAGTGGATACTGCATGCACAGGAACTGAGAAGATTCCCCCAATTCACATGTAATTGTGTTATGCCGCACACTGGGTAGGGATCCTGGACCCAACCTGTGTACTCTAATGTGTGTAAAGGCACCTTGGTTTCCTTGTCACAACTCTTGTTACCCTGCAATACCTTCAAAAATGGTCTATAATCATATATTCGTCATAAAATGCTTCGGAGTGCTCAAATGCTTCAAATATGAAGCATTAACAATAACACTGTAAAGTAACCCTATCTCACGGGGCAGTGGGGAAAGAGGGTGATTGTGGAAAAGAAGTGTCTTGCTAACGGGCATCTGTTGAGTTCATGACTGAAGTGACATTTGAATCAGGAACCTCCATCCTCACATCCCTGAACCACACCAGCATTCATGCAATTCATGCAGACACCTGAAAACCCAATGGGAGTAAAAATAAACCCAGGTAGGCTTCAGCAGTTACAGATCCTCCTTCCCTTGCAGTCAGGAACCCTTTCACAAACATGACTCTTCTTCAGCATTTCCAGGTATTCAATCATTCAGAAAATTAACAGATTCAGAATTCCCCCCCCACCTGCTTATGGAGAATGCAAATCTGAAACAGTTTACAGAGAAGGCAGCAAACACCCTTTGATGCCGGTAATGTACCAAAACCGACCCAGTCATACACATGCACCTCACTGGCCACCAAAGCCCCACCTTCCTCTTAGCACTGGGGATGCGTGTGCCAAGCCGACCTGCCAGCCACGTCTTACCCTCATGCTGTGGCGCTTGAAGACGTTGTGCCTGTTGAGTGGTGGGGTGTGCAGGGAGTTGACGGGTGATGGGTACTCGATGGGGCTGGTGAGCGTTGGCGAGCTGGCACACAGACCCTCGGGCACCTAGGGAGGGGGAAGCAAAGGCAACGGACACAAAACTAGACACGGCTAGGCAGTAGACACAAACAGAGGAGCAGAGAGAGCACATTTTGGAAGGAGACTTTCACACAGCATCTGGACGACAGGAAAGAGCTTGCCTGCTTGCATGCAGGCTAGATTTTATCCTTTAATGAGACATCTTTATGGTTTTCACACCAGCATTTAGAAACCCTGTTAGGGGGTGGCCTTGCTCAGTACCAGAAAACAGCTGGATACAGGCAGCAATCATGAAGCATTATGCTTTTATTTGATTACAAAGAAAAAGCCAATTTAATCAATTACCTGCAGGGTGAAAGCCACTTTGTAATCCTAATTACGTGGATATTTTAATAGTCCAATGCAAGACCTACAAAGAACCCATTCTTGTCCTTTATTGTTGTGAACAGGAACCTTACCTTCTTGTGTTCTGTACAGCGCCAGGCATCACAACCTAAGTCACCAATGGCACTGACCAGGGCTCTAGCTCCCAGACTTCTATACTAATGTTTGTTTTGCTCTTCTGCTTCACACAGGAGCTCAATACAGGGAGTATCATGACATGGATGGCACAATTTGGGTTCCTTGTTCTAGAAAGGCCACATGAGTGTTTAAGCAAAATGGCCGAAAAGAGTTTTTTAAAAATTAGAAGCACTAGAAATTTAGAAAACTGCACTGGGGGAATTGTTGGGAAAATAGATGTCCTTTGTCAGCAATCATGTCATGACCAATAAATAATAGCCAACAGGTACACATGATTTATTAAACATCCTTTCTAAACTCACCATTCCCACCAGTAATAGAGGCATTGGGCTGGGAGGGTAGATTTAAACGCAAGTTGTAAATCCCATTTCAAGGGAGGAGAAAATGGATGACAATAAAGTTGTCTTTATTACTGAAAGCGAAAATCACCTGTACGCAGCAGCATTAGAGAAGTGCGTTGTCAGGGGCTGATTGCCAACAGAGAAGCATAGTTAGGTTCTGCTCTGCCTTACAACATGGAGGGAATGTATTGCTTTAGAGCCAAAAACATTTAACATTTGAACGTCACACACACAATGCCTGGTGCTGCAACATCATTGCAGAGATGTAGGAATTTCAAGAAGCACTTTAAACAAAGCAGTCTTGCAAAAGTTGGAAGTCAAAGAGCGAATGAGCCTGCAGCAACACTTGTACATGGTTAAATTTGGCCATTAAACCTTTACTTGTTCAATGACAAGCATAAGGTCTCAAACCAAGTTTCCAGTGCGGCATCTGAAACCATTACGGGGCAGACAGACCACATGGCTTTGGCTGTCATAGAAATCCTGAGAAGTATCAAGCGGCAGCTACAAACTCAGCAGAAAACACCAAGGTGATGAAAGATCCACAGCGGTGGAGTAATGTCTGTACCGCTGGCTACGTAAGCTTGGCAAGAACGATAAAGCACAAGGGACTCCTCTTCCTATCAGAACAGCATATGGAGTAAACTGGAGTTCAAGGAAGGGAAACCATCAGCCTCTCTGGCGAAGGGAAACTTGGAAGTCCTTACCTGGAACTGGAGCTTGGGAGCCAGCAGGTTAGTCTGAGGAGGTGGTTTGTACTTGGGCCTGCTGGGCTGGAAAAACAAAGCAGGAAATCAAACAATATTTGGAAATCATTTTGCATCTTCGGCAGGTTTTTTTTTAAAAAAAATATCCAGGTGCTAAACAAAATTAATGTGGGTACAAATAGCTGGTTATAGTTAAAATGTTCTTTGGTGAGACACGATAATGCAGTTACAATTATTTTATACCTAAGACTAATGAGTCTATGCTTAGAAATATTCCACGATGTGCATCTCTCCAAATGTGATAGCCGAGGTTAGAAGGAGGGAAGCATCCTACAAAATGCAAACAAAAGATGTTCACGAGCATGGATCTTTCCCGCCTCCACAACCTCTGAGAAGCGGATGCTAAAAGTCACAGGAGTCTCATGACCAAAATCCCACATGGCATGGAAGTTGCAAGGGAGGGGGGAAATCGGGTAAAAATCGCCCCCAGCTCTACCAATGGATACTCTTACGCTAGTGGGAACTTGCCTGGCAGAAGAGCCATGAGGGGCAACTTCACTAGATTCCCCACCCTTATTGCAAGTCCATGGCATTTTTGTTCAGAGTACTCCAATGACCCACAGCCTGTTTTCCAGATGGGGCTGCTGGGAAAAGAAGGAGGTGGGCATGATTGGTATCAACCAGGCAGTTGTGTTCACACTTTGTAGGATCCAACTTAATGATTTTATGGGTGTGGGGAGGGGATCTGGGGAAGATAAGCAAGACTTGCTAAGATAGCTGCTCAAAAATCAAAAGCTGAATATAACGAATATGGGTAAATGTACCACTCAACCCTGAACTGGATGGCCCAGGCTAGCCCTGATTAGTATTTGGATGGCAGACCCAGGGTTGCTACACAAAGGCAGGCAATGGCAAACCACCTCTGAATTTCTTGCAAACCGTATAGGGTCACCATAAATCAGCTATGACTTTCACCTGAAGTTACTATTCCAACAGCCTGAGATTTCTACTCTAATCCATCTTCTTTTCATATGCCCCTATCTTACCCGTTTATGATTCCCGTCCAACTTCCCCATAACTTTTAGTTAATCCTCCAGGGCTCTTTTTGTAGAAAAAGCCCAGCAGGAACTCATTAGCATAATAGGCCATACCCAACAGCAGGAACTCATTAGCCTATTAGGGCACACCCCCTGACAGCACAGCTCATTCGCATATTAGGCCAGACCCCCATGTTACCAGAAGTGTGGTCATCCAGCCACACCCACCTTTTACTTCTTATTCTCTTTACCTTGTTTGTTGTCAAAACCCAGGGCTTTTTTTTGGAGCAGGAACTCCTTTGCATGTTAGGCCACACCCCCTAATTGTAGCCAATCCTAATGAGTTTCTGCTGTTGGGTGTGGCCTATTATGTTAATGAGGTTCCTGCTGGGCGTGGCCAACTTGGGAGCCAGCCGGAACTCCGTTCCTGTGTGTTCCTGCCCCAAAATAGCCCTGCCTAATACAACTCATAATCTACATTTCTACCTCAATTGCTACTATTTTTCTCCATCTTCTTCTGTACCTGAAAAGAAAAGTTATGGGTGCTATAGAAAACAACTCTACAGCGAGAGGTGAACCTCCTCTCTCCCTGTATCTGGAGGTCTTGGGGGGGCACACTCTTCGCTTCCATGCTATACCCTATTATTACACTAAAGACTCTAACCCTCTAATCAAACAATACACACAAATAACTATTCTTACTTAGACATATTTAGAGCTCAAGTCTACTCTTGTCCTAATAAATCTTACTTTCAATTGTTTTCCCTACTTACACTAT
Source organism: Gekko japonicus (assembly GCF_001447785.1). NCBI lineage: Eukaryota > Metazoa > Chordata > Lepidosauria > Squamata > Gekkonidae > Gekko > Gekko japonicus. The sequence continues at coordinate 4,036,667 of NW_015159711.1, forward strand.
AGCCTAACTATCCACTCCAGAGTATATTATTCCCTTCACACCCCTCCTTCTTTCAATTTAATGACAGCCTCGATAAATTCTTTACCCGTCATCTCATTATGTGCTATAAATGGCCGAGTGCTAGCCATCGATATGGTATTTCCCTTTCTCTCAATGTCTTTGCAATTTCACGCAGTCTTTGTCTCGCAATCAGCACCTCTGGGATGACGTCAGCATACAAAAACACGCATGTGTCTTCAAGGGGTAAACCTTGTTTTTCTCGAACTATTTTGAAAAGTTTGTTTCTGATTTGTAGCTCTTTGAATTCGATGATGATGTCTTACAGAATGTCTGGGGGAGCTCTCTTTGAAATATTAATTCAGAAAGCCAAGGTAATTATCTCTTCAGAGGTCTCTGTTACTCCCTCCGACCGAAGCATCTGCAAAAAAAACCAGGTTGCTTACCAGTAACTGGTGATCTTCGAGTGGTCATCTGTGCATTCACACCAATGGGTTTAGTGCCCACGCGCTGACCCAACCGGTGCTGTAGCAAGCTATTTTTCAACGGATTTTCGCGCAAGTCCACTGGGCATGCGCAGGAACCCCAGCGCGCATGCCCAGAGGGACGGGCGCGGACATCCCGCCAGTTCCTTCAAAGCACCGCCGCAAATCAACACCTATCAAAAAATGCAGGAGCTGACAGCAGAGGGGAAGGAGGGCGGGTGGTGTGAATGCACAGATGACCACTCGAAGATCACCAGTTACTGGTAAGCAACCTGTTTATCTTCTTCGTGGTCTCTGTGCTTCACACCAATGGGAGACTAGCGAGCCATACAGTAAAGG
>NW_015159711.1:4042850-4099201 GCF_001447785.1 Gekko japonicus
GTCCTGTTCTGAATCAGTCTGAGGCGTGATATGGACAAGTGGCACTGCAGGCACCAATGGTTTAGGTGGTGGGGCCGCAGGTTGCGTTTCTAGTGGTAAGGATGGAGGTTGAAGTGGAGGCCTAGAAATTGTTGCCGTAGGCCGAGACTTAGTAGGTGACCGAGACCTGTGGTTGGAACGAACGGAATAAGTGTCCCAATCTGGATATGTAGTATGTTGGAGCCATGGCATTGGAGGGTGGTAAGGTCCATAGAGATACCTCATTTGCCTCTCATCCCATGAGAGCGGTGGCCGAAAGGACCGAGGGGAGCGGCTTCTAGCTCTAGCATGTCCCTGCCCCTGGGTATGACAATAGGCAGACACATCGGTATCGACAGCCGGAATCAACTGAGAGGGATGGTAACGGTCAACATTATGTCTTGGTCGGTACCGACCGCCATCGGTATCGGGCAGTCCAGAAAGCATCGATGCCGATGAAGTAGATCTTGCGGGGGGAAACTCTGCACCTATTGGCCGTATCGATATCGACGATCTCTGGCATCTGTTGGCTTAGAGATGAAGCCAGTAGACCAGAAGGCGACATTCTAGGAGGTTGTGGCTCCGGTATCGACGCCTCAGTCGGTATCGATGCATCCTTTGATATAGACGCAACCGTGGATTCCGGCACTAACGCTGGCGGGTTCTGCAAAGGAACGCCCTCAGAGGGCCCAGTCTTACCCTCCTTAGACGGCTTGGGCGGCTTATCCCTCTTAGTAGAATGTTCTTTCACAGACTTGCCTTTAGTCGACTGTACAGATTTTGAAGTGGCTTCGATGTCGATCTCGTCGGTATCGATGCTCCGGTATCGACGGCTGTTCTTGAGGTAGACGGTTGGTCCGTCATCGTAGACGGGTGAAGCGCGGATTCCAACAAGGCTACTTTCAACCGTGCGGCACGGTTCTTCTTAGTCTGGTTCGAGAATTTAGCACAATGTTTACAAGTATCTGCTCTATGCGACTCGCCTAAGCAGAACAAACAAAGTTCATGGCCGTCAGGAGGAGCCAATTTACTTCCACACTTCTTACAGCACTTAAAAAATCCCCACTTCTGACTCTTCTTCTTTTTCTTTTCCATGCGGCGAGAAAAATAAACGCCGGGGAGAAGCGAGGAGGAGGGGGGGGAAATGGCCCGAAGGCCTGAGGAGATTCCCCTCAGGAGAGTGAAATTCCTTTCCTTCTCCTTTTTTTTTTTTAAACGAAAAAACTAAAGAGAAAAGTCACACGGAGGACGAATCCGAAGAGAAGAAAAAATTAAGTAAAGGCCTGAAGGCAGCTACAACTATCTGGTCAGGAAGAAAGGCAAAAAGGGTCCTTTCAACGCGGCGGTAGAAAGAGAACTGGCGGGATGTCTGCGCCCGTCCCTCTGGGCATGCGCGCTGGGGTTCCTGCGCATGCCCAGTGGACTCGTGCGAAAATCCGTTGAAAAATAGCTTGCTACAGCACCAGTTGGGTCAGCGCGTGCGCACTAAACCCATTGGTGTGAAGCACAGAGACCACGAAGAAGATCCATTTGTTTAGTTCCTCTTTAAGATAACCTGTTACATAGACGTTTAAGGAAACTCCATGTAGTTTCGCTTTCCTTTCCCTTAATCTGGTCTCCTGAAGGATAATTTTATTTTTAGCCCATTTTTCAAACTCTTGTATCTCCGGCAAATCATCAGCTGCTTTTTTAGCGATTTGAAGTGCAGATTCAGTTTTCTTCCCCGTCGCTTTCACAGTTGAAGTAAATTCATCTAGTTTTTGATTTATTGGTTCAATGACAAGCTTGAGCTGAGCAAATTCCTTTCTTAATTGTCCAACATCAGAAGACAAAGCTTTTATCTCACTCTTAATCTCCTCCTTTATTTTTGTTAATGTCTGTGTAATTGAAGCCTGATAGTCTTGGTTTGAAATCCCTCCTGCCGCCGCCATTTCCTCTAGCAAGGAGAGCTCTCGGTCTGATCCTCCTGATTCAGTATTATTCTTCCTTGGCAGTTTGAGAGGCGAGTTTATAACTCCCTTTTCCCCTCGGCTCTCTCCCTGCCTGGCATTGAAAGATTTTGTAAAGTTACCTTGTTTTTTAAAGAGTAAATCTTGTTTTTCCGTTGGGGGTAGCAGGAGAGCATAAGAGCTGCAGTCCACCGGAAGGACAGCTGCCAAGCCCCCCCCAATCAGTTATGACTTGACAGCAAATCCACCACCAAACAAACCACTCAGTTTAGTTAAGAAGTGCTAACCTTGACACAGAGAGTACTCCATCTTTCTGTGTTACACCTCTGAGGATGCCAGTCACAGTTACTGGCGAAACGTCAGGTTCTACAATGACAAGACCACGGCCACACAACCCGGAAAATCTACAGCAACTAAGAAGTGCTATGGTCCTGTTCACACTAAGCGATTTGGGCCGGGAGCGGGACAGTTCGAAGGCGGATCAAACCGGCGCGATCACAACACAACATCTGGGAAGCGTCGAGCTTCCGTCCCCGAACTGGCCCTTCCCCGCACAAATCCGCCGCAAGTTGAAACCACCTACCTTGGTGGTTCAACGGGAAGCTGCGCTGCAAACCGGGCGTTTGATCGCCGGCGCGTCCTTGCGCCGGCACAACCCCGGCCTGTAGCCGAACTGCGCATGCTCCGACATGTGCAGTTCGGCCGGCTCCCGGTCAGAGCCGTGTTTTCTCCCCGGCGTTTGATCGTGCCGGTGAGAAAAGGCGCCGTGGCCAAGGGATCCGTGGGATCCCGCCGCGGCGTCTCAACGTTGGCGCGGTTTTTCCCCTGCCGTGTGGCAGGGGCCTTCGTTTACAGAAATTGGCTGCTTTTTTTATCAGCAAAAAAGAACTTAAATTATGAATAAGTGTATTTATGTGTGCCTGTGTGTTGATATAGTGTTTGTTTTGAAAACACTGATTTGAGACAACCCATGTGTTAGATCCGAGGGAATCATTTTAAGATCTTATTTATTTGATTTAATCAATTTAAATCGGATAAAATGGAAGACAGGGTGTATTATTCTCTCTACAGCATAAGTTGTTGTGAGATTTAGACATTTCTAAATCCTGGAGGTGCACAGGGTCCACCCCTCTCTCTGTCACATTTGTATGAACTTTTCCCTTTGAAACCAAACAGTGAAATCACAACAAGTTTGCCAGCACTGCCAAGAGGCCACTGTGTTCCTCTTACCTTTGGTGGGGGCTCCTGGAAAGAGGTGGGCTCCATGATTTTGGGGGGACGGTGGCGGTTGTTCCTCTCTTGTTCCCGGACAATGTCCTTCTCCATCTGGTAAACGTCACTTTTATCAAACAGGGAAGAAAAGGGAACAAAGCAATTCAGCTTTACGGAACAGCGCCCTCTGCTGCTTGCAAAGCTCCTAAACGGGGCAGTCTGAGCAACAGGGCATCCGGGGCAGCTGCCCTGGGTCCTGCACGGGGGGGGGGGTGTCCCCCCTCCCTGCAAGCAGCTGCCCCAGCCACTGTGACTGATCCCCAGTGCTTCTTGAGATTCAGATAGGATGGGGAGACTATCAACCAGCTGTAGGGTGGTCGGGGGTGCCCAAGGCTCAGGCAGTGTTGGCATCCACTGCAGTTGTAGTTGTACTACTGATTACCCTCCCCCTTGCCTGAGTATTCTGGACCACCATCTTCAAGTTTGGCCCAGGGCCAGAGAATCACTAAGACTGCCCCTGAGCTCTTAAAAGTTTTTATCCAAAGCATAGAGACCACCAAGCCTCGGCTATTGTTGAACACAGCTAAATGGACACCAGGTTCAAAACCTACTGCCCCAACGCAGGATTCCACGGAAACAGCACATCGACACATGAAGGTGCCTTATACTGAATCAGACGCTGGGTCCATCATGGTCAGTAATGTCTACTGTGACTGGCAGCAGCTCTCCAGGGTCTCAGGTCTATTACCACTGCCTGATCCTTTTAACTGGGGATGCCAGGGATTGAACCTTGCTGCCTCCAAGTGCACCAGGACAACTGGGCAAGGCCACGGCTGGAGGACAAAGGTGTGGAATGCAACACTGGGGGCAGAGTGCAGCTGTATGAGAATTTCAGAGTTGATGGTGGGGGGGGAAGCCCTCAAGTTTCGAGTGCATGTAGTATATTTCACACGGTGTGAACAATGCCTAAAGAAATTGCAATATCCATCTAGATTCTGGCTGAAAATGAGGGTTTAAGTGCTCTCCTTATCTCCCTGCCACTCTTTTTCTTACAAGTTTGGGGTTTGCGTTGCTATTCGTTTCATTGCTACTGCTTACCTTGTTTTTATCTAATGTAAGTTATCTTGAACCCATGGTGGCTAAAAGGGGGGATGGGTGTTTTTATAATAAATAAATAAACAAGGCCATACCCTAAATAATAAATAAACAAGGCCATACCCTAAACTGGAAGCCACTGCAGAATAAGAGGAAATCTTGCTGTCTTGCTGTCATGCCTACTTTATGTACGATGTTTTTGGGCTGCAGACTTTGGCCTGTAAAACCAAGAAGGGGGGGGGGCGTCAGGGCCAGCCTCTCGCTTACCTCAAGCTGCAGACCAGCTCCTTGAACTTGGGCCTGTCACTGGGGTCATAGTCCCAGCAGCGTGTCATCAGGGTGTAGAGGACGGGCGGGCAGGCGTCAGGCTTGGGCAGACGGTCCCCCTTCTCCAGCACTCCAATCACATCTTTGTTCTCTAGCCAGAAGAAGGGCTGCTTGCCGTAGCTGAGGATTTCCCACATGCAAACAGCTGTGGTGGAGGAAAGCAGGAAGAAATCAAAGCAGGCAGCAGTTTCAGACAGGGTGGTGGTGGTGGAGTTAATCAGATTGGAGGCCCAGGAGTTGGTTTGCTCCATGATACTCCATGACAGTATCCCCTCTCTAAAAGACTGGCATCTACATCCAGCCTCCAGGGCTTATTTATCTCCTGAAATCCTGCCAATGTAGTCTTTTTAGGTTCAAGCTGCACATCCCCCCTTCTGGAACTTTTAGGGGAGGAATAGCCTGCAAAATGTAGTTATCTGGAGCCACCACTTGTCATTTATTTTTATTTATTTATTTACCTTTAGATTTGTATCCCGCCCTACCCCGAAGGCTCAGGCCGGCTAACAAGGGCACAAAGTGCCAGGATTAAAACAATAAAAGCGCATAAGCTGGAGAGCCAGTTTGGTGTAGTGGTTAAGCGCGCGAACTCTAATCTGGGAGAACCGGGTTTGAATCCCCACTCCTCCACTTGCACCTGCTGATGTGACCTTGGGTCAGTCACAAGCTCTGGCACAGCTGTCCTTGAAAAAGAGCAGTTTGTGTCAGAGTTCTCTCAGCCCCACCCACCTCACAGGGTGTCTGTTGTGGGGAGGGGAGGGGAAAGGAGTTTGTAAGCCGCTCTGAGACTCCAAGTGAAGGGCGGGATATAAATCCAATCTCTTCTCTTCTTCTTCTAATATAAAACAGTAAAATACAGTAACAAAATCACATGTCTGAATGCACCATATGGGACGCCCCTCAACCACCGCTGCCATTCTTTTAGCACCACAGACGGCTGTCATTGTAATATGTTAGACAAAACAAAACAAAGGACCACGGTGTGGAGATATGCACAGATAATAACAAAAACACCGTGTGAACCGGCTACTGAGCCAATTAGTAAGAATGACTCCTTTCAATTTTTTAAATCAGCTGTAAAAATATATTTCCAGCAGAATGAACTGTCTGTAATCATTTACAGACACTGCTCAAATTCTAGAGTAATGTTTTAAAGTGAACAAAGACAATATCCAAGAAACATAAATGATTATACATAACCAGTAATCACAAATATTCAACAATTAGAGAGCAAGAAGACAGGCAGACGGTTAACAATCCCGTTTCAAAAATGATCTTCATCAGGACGGAAGTTAATAATCCAGAAACTCCCTTGATGAAATGAGTTGCTCAATAGCAGAAAAGGTCAAACCTACTAGAATAAGTTACATTAGAAGTCAAAACTCATCAGGCTACATCATATTGTTAACACCATCCTTGTGAAATTATATAGCTGCCAATCACCTAATAGGTAGCAAAAGCCTGTCCAAATTTCATGTTCCTTGGATATTCTAGAATTTGAGCAGTGTCTGTAAATGATCACACAAAGCAGAGGTTTCCAAACAGTTCATTTAGCTGGAAAGATATTTTTACAGCTGATTTAAAAAAACTGAAAAGAGTCATTCTCACTAATTAGCTCAATAGCCTGTTCACACGGTGTATTTGTTATTGTCTGGTCACTACAATATGTGGCAGGTATCTTGAGACTCTAATGGCTGTGTGAGAGCCAGAAATTCACCTGGTGAAGCTTCTCCTGTCATTACATCTTCAGGCAAGAAAAAGCACCTGCTGAATTCCTGCACAAGCCATGGCAGAAAGAAAAAGGGTGTAAAGGCCACTAAAGGGATGAAGTCTTAAGGGAGAGTGGCTTAAAAAGCTTTTTAAAAGTGCTAGCCCTGTTGGAGTTTTCCCTTGGTAAACAACCCATGTCCCTTCTGACCCTTTCAGCAGGTCTGCCCTAAGGCTGAATCAGTCACACCCCTAACTAAAGAAGCATGACCATGAGCCTTATAATATGGAGGCAGAGAGTCAGTCCCCCCGTCCCCCCCCCCAACTTGCAGCAGCTCTCTAGGGACACAGGCAGAGGAATGTCTTCTGCTATTCTGGCTGCTTGAAATTGACCTGGGGACTTTTTGACCCCAGCCTCTCCAGCAAATGCTGACTGTCTGAACAAAGCTCTCTGACTCAGCCCTTTCTGTATTGTCATGAGTTGGCTGTCTAGTTAGGGTTGCCAAACTCCTGGTCGTGGCTGAGATCTGCTGTTACAGCTGATCTCCAGATGACCAAGATCCGTTCCCCTGGAGAAAATGGCTGCTTTGGAAGGTGGGCTCTATGGCATTGTGCCCCACTGAAGCCCCTCCCCTCCCTAAACCCCGCCCTCCTCAGGCTCCACCCCCACCCCACCCCCAAATCACCAGGTATTTCCCAACCCAAAGCTGGCAACCCTAGTCTCAATCACTGCGAATACACAGAACAAAGTCTGAGTCCAGTGGCACCTTTAAGATCAACAAAATTTAATTCTGGGTATACGCTTTCATGTGCATGCACACTTCTTCACGCACATGAAAGCTCATGCCCAGAATAAACCTTTGGTGGTCTTAAAGATGCCGCTGGACTCAAACATTGTTCTGCTGTTCCAGACCAACACGGCTACCCAGGTGAATACACAGTTAGAACCGAGGCTTGGGTTGCCAGCCTCCAGGAGGAGCCTGGATCTCTCCCAGAATTCCAGCTGGCCTCCAGATGACAGAGATCAGCTCCCCTGGAGAAAATGGCTGCCTTGGAGGGTGGACTCTGTGGCACTGTACCCCTCTGCGATCCCTCCCCTCCCCAAGTCTTGACCTCCCCATGCTCTACCCCGAAAGCTCTTGGAATTTCCTAAACAACAGTTGGTAATCCTTAAGGGAGCAGCACTGAGGAATCATTGTGGTCACAAAGTGTCTGCCAAGGGGTAAGAGCCAAGTTAATTCAAACTCAGCAACAGGAAAAGGAAGCCAGGGCACTAGACTCTGTGCCTCTCACTCTTAGATAACTGCATATCGTTCCAATAAAGACCTTAGCTTTAAGTTAAAAGGCAATAAAAGACAAAAGCCAGGCATGAAGCTGCCAGCAAGCAGGATGGGGGCGGTCTATCCAGTATAAGGCACAGTGTATTTGACTGTGTGACTGTCTGCCTGTGGGGTGCACATTGTGGGTGTGTGCCTGGTGCAACAAGCGCCTGGTTTTCAGGGAGTGAGTTCCTTCCCTTGAGGCTAAGGATATTTATTTATTTATTTGTTAGATTTCTGACTCGCCCTCCCCTGCTACAGCTGGCCTCATAAATGATGATTAAAATAATAAACGATGATTAAAAATGATTAAAAATTAAAACTCATCACGCTACATAGATGGCGTGTATCATATGACTTCGTAAGGGAAAGATACAATCATCAGCATTGGGGAGGCAAAAAAGGGAAAGAGAAGGGAGGCCCATTGAGGAAGCTGTCATTTCCCTCAGTCAGGGGCCTTGGCCATAGGCCTGGTGGAACAGCTCTGTTTTACAGGCCCTGTGGAACAGTGAGATATTTCGCAGGGCCCAGATCTCAGCAGGTAGAGCGTTCCACCAGGCCAGGGCCAGAGCTGAAAAGGCTCTGGCTCTGGTCAAGGCCAACCAAATACTTCTTGGTCCAGGAACCACCAATAGATCTTTGTTTGAAGAACACGGTGTTCTTGGGGGGAGTTTACCAGGAGGGGCAGTCCCGAAAGACCTGTAGAAGCCAAGCGCTAGAGGCATTCCATTCCCATAGTGACTCCTCCCCAGAGAATGAGGGGCAACAGCTATGGACTGGTCTGAGTCCCCTCAGGGTCTCCAGTTTAAGCCTGTCATCTCTGGCCTGTTGTTCCTCAGCTGAGTCCAAAAATGACCCAGCACCTCAGACCTGTGCTTGGGTTCTCCTTCTGCCTTTGCTTCTGTCTGATCTCCCTTCAAGAACTGGGTATGACTGAGAGGTAAAGGCAAATGCCTCGCCCTGCCCCTGAGTTTCCACTCACCAAACATCCACACATCGCTGGCACAGGTGAAGCGGCGGAAGTTGATCGACTCAGGTGCCATCCACTTGATGGGCAGGCGAGTCACCGAAGCTGGGTTGCGGGGAGAAGAGATCACAGTGAGTCAACCGAGAGTCGAGGTTTTTCACTTCTGGCTGTATTGAATCACTTCGCGGCAGCCCCCCTCCCTGCTTCCACGTCTAGGTCCCAGAAACCTTATTTCAGAATCGTGCAGACTAAACACATGAACCTGCCTTATAGTGAGTCAGCCTATTGGCCCAACTAACCCACTACTGTCTGGGATTTTTTTTAAAAAATATGCTAAATAATTAAATAAATGCAATTTTCCAAACTTGGTTGCTAAGTATGCATGAGCTGCATGAGAATATTTAGCAGTTACAAATAGGGGATGCTACTGAATGAAACCATCTGACTCAGCAGAGTCTACTCTGACGGGCAGTGGCTCTCCAGACTCCTAGATGACCTGTCCGGGATCCTGTGAATCGAAGCTTTCAAGGACTGAGCTGGGGACTTTCCCCATATACTGTGTTCAAATGTAGCTCCAGCCCCCCACCTCACCAGATCCTTTCTTACCTTTGTAATACTCATCGTCCTCAATGTATCGGGAGAGGCCAAAATCTCCCAACTTGACGCATTCGGGAGAAGCTACCAGTACATTTCTGACAGCAATATCCCTGCAGATAAGAAATCAAATGGGTCATTTCCTCCCTTGGGGATTTGGCTCGCTCTAGGACAAGAGACACGAGCATATGGCCGGGGATGCGAGTGGCAGTAGGGGTAGCTGAGCATGATTGCCCACCGCCTGTATCACCACCCATCCATGTTGAGGTCCTAGATTTACATAAACACACAGGCTGCCTTTGTGCTCCCGTGGTGTTGCACCCATTTTGTCCCCCCTCCGTGTAATGCTGGGAACTGAGGCTAGTGCTGGGGCGTTAGATCCTTGCGTGTGTGTGTGTGTACGTATGCACAGGTGGGGTGGTTTGGGTGGATTCAGGTCCATTTCCCACTGTTCTTTAAGTGCACAGTGCTAGAAAAACAATTCATCCTGCCCTCCAATCCAGCACTCAGATGTTAGCCTTGCAATGCTGCAGACAATACAACTGTCTCAGTTCCCCAAGTACTGCCAGCATATTTCCTGGTACCCTCAAGTCTGTTCACATCACACAACACACACTCTCTCTATAGCCCTTGTGGGATTCTGCATAGCTCTGAGAGCGCCATGACAGTGCAGAGGTGTTTACGGGGAATTCTTCACTTGTTCGGATTGGAACCATGAAAAGGTGCCTCCACATACCACCCCACAGAGCCCCACTTCATCTGAGTCATTCTTGTACCTGTGCACACAGTTGATGGCCTCCAGGTACGCCATGGCCTTGCCAACCTGCAAGGTGTACAGGATGAGAGTGAGGACTTTCAGGGAAGCCTTGTTCTGCTCGAGGTAGTGTCCCAGCTGCAATGGGGAGAGGAAAGCTCATGTCAGGGATAGCTCAGACTTCCAATTCTTCTCCCTACAGAACCTCAAATTCAAGGAAGTCTCTCTTCTGGACTCCTCCAACAGATGCCAAAAAGATGACCCGATTTTTTGACAATCCAAATAATGGAAGTAAGACAACCTGCACAAGGCAGGAATAGGCAGCATCCCCCCACTAAATACTATCGTTTTTTAAAAAAATAAAGAACAATGGTTTAAAGGGCAATTTGCTTTCTCCTGGGAAATGTGTTAGTGGTAGTTCCACCGGGGGGGGGGGGGGTGTCAGTAGCAGCATTTTCAGCACTCTCATTAAACTGCAATCCCAAAGATTTTTGGGGGAGAAAGCCACAGGTAGGAAACTCAGTATAAGCATGTCAGGATCCACTGGAGCTGGGTCTGAGTCCAGAGCTGTCTCGCTCTCCAGGGTTGCTTTTTGTTGGGCAAGTACCCCAGGATAGAGCCCTCAGGCTAGAGCAAAAGGTGGGGATTCCCTTTCACCCAGTTTCCCCACGCTGCTCTGCCAAGTGCCTGTCCCCACCTACTAGAGAATGAATCTTCTCTTCCTCCCTGGCTGCTCCTGGGCACACCTTATAAATGGTTCCCAAGGGAGGGCTCAGCCAGTCCTCCTTCCCCAGCCCAGTCCTAGGGAGTGACAGGCCTCTGGGCCAATGGACACTTGTCTGGAATTAGTGAGCTCCCTGGCTCTTCCCCCTGAGCTTCTTTAAAGAGCTGGCTGCCCTGCCCAACCTAAGGAGGTCAGTGTTGCCTGCTGTCCACCTGCCCCTGGATCTCAGTGCCAGAGTCCCTTCTGGTAGAAATTGGGCTAGGGTGGCTTCCGCTACTGGGCTCATTCACGCTGGCTGACTCCCAAGCAGACTCAGTCAAGGCCACCCCCTGCTGCAACCGGGCAGACCACTTCCCCAGCTTCAAGGCTTGCTGGTGCAGTGTGCTTTCGGTGGGGCTTGCAGTCCCCTGGGGGAAGTGTGTGGGGCTGGGGTGCTAATCCTGGACAAAGCAGCACTGCAGTCCTATGCGGAGTTCGTCCACGCCATGCCCATTGACTCTGGTGGGTTTAGACCAGAGTAGCTGCACATGATTGCCGGTGCTAATAATGTAGATCAGATTTAGCAGCCACTTAGCTGGATTAAACAAGAGATATCCACGTGCGGGAAAATAACTCAGAGCTTCTGTGCAGAAATCTGCCATTTTAGAAACAAAAAAGGCTGCAGTGGGAAGGGAGGCATATATGGGGCTCTTGCCCGGCATGCTGCCAAACAGATGACTGGCCCTGTCAGATTTAAAATTGCTGAGCATTTGTTATGCAAAGGGAGAATGCAGGTACCTGGTTCTGTTCAGGAACCCCCTTTCCTCCCTCTCCCCTGCTCCTCCGGGCAATACCCTACCCGGATTCCATCCCCATTCTAGCAAATTCTGTCACCTGTGTGCATGATGAAAGCTGTGGGCCTCACCTCTCCATAAGGATACAGCTCCATCACAATCCATGTTGGATCGTCTTCTGTGATCCCAATGAGCTTCACAATGTGGGGATGGTCCATCTTCTTCATCAGCACTGAGAAAACACATTTAATTTCAGAACATTACCCTTCCCAGAGCAAATCTAGCCCTTAAGCTCTTGTGCCCCGTGTCTCCTGCCTCATTCTTATGGGCATGCCTGCACACACATCCTTCCATGACATTTCTTTAGGCTAGGAATGCTCTCTTCATCTGACTTGCTCCCTGGATTTTGGAGTTCCATATTACCCGGTTTGTTTCTGGAGAGCATTAGGACTCTTTGATTATCACTTAAAAAAAATATATCAGTTTCTTACAGAATAAAGGATGTTCTGCTGTTTTCATTTCCGTCAGTCCATCTGTGACCGTCCCCTCCTCTCTATTATTGATGGAGTAACCTCTTGTTAAAACACTGTCAAAAAAGCAGTCTCAGTGTGACTGTACACATGACTAGATATTCTTTTTTGTGTGGTGTATGATTTTTTGCATTGTTTTATCCATCTTGATGTGATTATGTGTAGGATAGCATCAAAATGCACACATGCAGTCGTGCACATTGATGCTATCCTACTGACAATCACATCAAGATTGCTTTTTTTTTTTTTGCATTCTACCATCAATTCACACAAGCACATTATTAATGCAGAAAGGAAAAATATGCGAATGAACTGAAAGAATAGAAAAGCATGGCAACATGCACGGGTTGCGTTTCCAGAGTTAATTTTAGAAATTCTCCTAGCTAGGAAGGAATTAGGGGAGGAGTGAAACATGGCATGGAGCTGATTTCTGGAAAAATGGAACAGAACAAGGAAAAAGTTCACATTCCTAATTAATATTAAATCCAACAGGGCCAACAATCTGTTTGGCCTCAAGATGGCTCAGTTTGCTGTTACCAGGGGAAGGGCCTTCTCAGTTGTGGCCCCTACGGGATGAAACGCACTCTCAGGTGACACCTGTACCTTGTCAGACTTGTTTAGTTTCTGCAAGGTATGCACAGTTACATTGTTTATGGTGGGCTTTAGAAGCTAACCATGTTTGGGCTGTTTTAATAGTGGTATGGTGATTGCCACATATTTTAATAACTTAATATTTCAGTGTTAATATTTTATATTTGTTATTTGTTTTTATGTTGTTTTACCTTATTTGTAGGTCACCACGAGAGCCTTTGGGTGAGCGGCGACTAAAAAGCTAATAAATAAACAGAATACCTTCCAAACGTTCACAGACACTAATAAAGGACATGCTTTGCATAACACCTATAGTCTACGCCCCAGGGTCACTGTCCAAGGGCTCCCCCTTATTATTATTCTTATTGTACATTAACAAAGTCTCTATTCTGTTTCCTATATGTTGTATTCAATTCTCTGCAACAGGAAGTCTTCCACTTCTTTTCTTCTGGCTACAGGTTTCTTTTAGAAAGGCAATTGTCTGCCGTTGTTTGGATCCTATCCTGTTTTTCCACTTGCAGAAGACAGGAGGATAATTTCTAATAATTTGCAAACCCCTACTATATGCCCTATGATGTTCATGGGGATCCACTGACCTCCCCCGCCCCGAAACAGTTGGGGGTGGGGCACAGCAAGCTGCTGCAAAAGTGGGGGAGACAGGAGAGTTTCCCTTCATCTCTCTTATATATAAAAGCCTTCTGGTGGTGGCACTCTCCAGAACATTCGACAAGCTCCCGAATTGGATGACGCCCTGGTGTGTCAGTCCCAGGGCGTCTGTCTCCACTGGCTGCATTGCTGCCTCTGTGGGTGTGGCCCCGCCCACAGAGACGGCACCCGGCATCTCGGCCTCACTCTCCTTTGAGTGGACGGATGGGTCAGATGCTCCAGCGGCCGGGGGCCTCAGCCCAATCGTGCCAGGTAGCCAGCTGGGCTGTGCGCGACCTGGCGATGGATGGGCCGCCTCCTCCAGCAGGAGGGACTCACCCCCATCCTGCTTCCACTGCCACCACCCTCACCTGAATGCATGTAGCCGCCCAGGCTGCGTGCAACCTGACGACAGACGGGCCAGCTGCTCCAGCGGGGGGGTGGGCTTGGCCCAATCCTGCTGCCACTGCCATCCTCGCCCAAGCTCAGCTACAGGTTGTCAGCCGGGCTGCAACCAGACAATGGATGCGCCGGCCACTCCAGCGTGCGCGGGGGCACCTCAGGCCGAGCCCGATCCTGCTGCCAACGCCGACTACCGGCAGCTGGCTGGCCTCTCACTGGACGGGGGCCGGTGTGCTGCCAAACCCGAGGCTGCTGGAGGTTGCCCGGAGTCCGGGCGGGAAGCTGCTCACAAGCCACTCCCTTGCCCCCAGACTCCGGGGGATCACAAGGGGGGAGAGAGTGGGAGACCGCAGTGCCTCTGTCGCGCCATGCTAGGGCCCATTGTCTTCCTCCATGACGGGCTTTCCTCCTAGTCTTTTATAACTCCATTTGTGCTAGACACGATCTGCTCCAATGTTATTAATAGCTCAAGGCGTACTTCAGTGAGTGGTGCAATACGCAATATCCAATATGTCAGGCCATGCCCTGCCAAGTGTCTTACAGTGCCATTCTAAGCAGAGTTACACTAACTGCAGTGGACTTATGAGTGTCGCGCGGGATCCTTAGTCGCGCGGGATCCTTGGGCGTGGCCCACGTACCAACTGTTTTAAATCGTTTTATTATGTTTTGTCGCACTGTGTGCCATAATGTTGTAAGCCGCCCTGAGCCCGCATGCGGGGAGGGCGGGGTATAAATAAAATTAAATAAATAAATAAATAAATAAACTCTGCTTAGGTGTGCCCGGTTAGGGTTTATGTGCATCTTTAGTTTGGAGGAGGGGTGAGTTTACCCTTTTCCTGATTTGGACCTTGGGCCATAACTTTCCTAGCCCTGAGCCATAGCTTCCTTTAGCTACCACCAAGGCATTCCATAGCATCTCCCTAGGGTGTCTTATTTGGGCCACCCATGGGACAAAGTACGGTTGCTTCATGCCACAGTTTTAGAATGGCACCTACGTACTAGCTTCACTCATGAACTTCTCCTTGTTTTCCGCAGTGCAGTCCTTCTTGCAGGTCTTCACAGCCACACCCATCCGGTCCCCTTTCTGAAACACGAAGCAGACCCAAGGAGATGTAGTCAACCAATGCTGAACAGGAGACATCACACATTTTGCTGGTCTCTGTGAAAATTCAGCCTTATTTTGGAGAATGCACAGAGATGAGGAATCCTTTGTTTGGCTGGTAGTGCAGAGGCTCATTTTCAGGTGCATAGGAACAGGATCAAATCAAAGTTCCATCTAGGCCAGCCACCCCATTGCTAGCACCGACCCACCAGATGCCTCCACAAAGCCCTCAACATTCCCATTTTTTGCAACTGGACTTCAGAGTTATACTGCCTCTAAACATGGGAAATCCATTTAGCTATCATGGCTTACAGCCTCTGATAAATCTTATCTTCCCTGAATCTGTTCAGTCCCCTTTAGGCCAGCAGACATCACCATTTTTTATGGTAGCAAGTTCCTGAAGTTTATTATCTGCGTCTTCTATCAATTTTATTACACAAATTTGAGTTCTGGTGTTTGGAGGAGGAAAACAATCTCCCTCTATCCATTTTCTCTGTACTGTGCATCATTTTCCAAAACTGCCATCTTAGTTATCTTTTTTCTGAGCAGCTAAAAGCTCCAGTCTTGTGGACTTTCCCTTCTAGATCTCCAAACTATTTATCGTTTCAGTTGGCCCCTTTTGCACTAGAAAAATGTCCCAGACCCAGGACTGCCTTGCTATTAGTATTTGTTATATATGGAGCACATCTGAAGAGCTCCAAGCTTTGTATACATGAGTTTTACTCTTCTTACAGCAAATGTACAAGATAAATCAGCATTATTATTCCCATTATTTCAGGTGACATGTGAGTTAAAGGTTTCCTCCCCTTTCTTATTGCCCTCCTAATAAGTGCATGGCTAAGGCAAGTGCTGGACTTCAGACCTTCTAGCTTATAGCTATTTCTTGTACTGTGCAGTCCTAAGCAGAGTTACAACCTTCTGTGCTCACTGATTTGGGTCTGTCCTCTGCCTAGGAGGGCACTGTCAGCCTCTTCGAAGCTTACCCACAGCTGGTGCTATTGTAAGACAACCTGAAGCCATCACCTCAGGGAGCAGATTGGCTGTCCCACCCTTCAGCAGGCAGCCACCATCTTCCCACGCCTTGTCAGTGCTGGTGGAAATCAGCCGAGCCCATTGAGGACTGCAGAGCTTCACCCACGAAAAGTATGAATGGTTCAAAGGGAAAAAGGTGTCCCAGAGTTCAGCAAACACCTTCCTGGTGCCTTTGGCTGCAGAGACTTCTATTCATGACAATGTACAAAGCTGCTTGTCACATCTCATCTTGTGGACCACTGGCTCCGTAGACACTGGCAGCCTGACAGTCAAGAGTGCTCTAGAGTCTCAGTCAGGGGTGTCCTTCACAAAACCTGCCACCTGAGGGCCAAACCAGAGGAGGGGCTGAGCTCCTAGCATTTTTGTGTCCCGTGGGTAGAGAGGGGTTTCAGCCTTCCACCAGGGCCATATCAACTCATGGCCCGGCCCCTAGTTTCTCAGGTATTTTGGGGGCTCTCCAGCACTTCAATCTTTCACCCCACCACAGCTGACAGCCTGACCCTGGTAGGGTAGGTACTAGACTGCAGTAAAAAGGTAAAGGTAAAGGTTTCTTTTGCTCAAAAGCCAGTCGAATCCGACTCTAGGGTTGCGGTGCTCATCTCCGTTTCAAAGCCGAAGAGCCAGCGCTGTCTAAAGACGTTTCCATGGTCATGTGGCCGGCATGACTAAACACCAAGGCGCACGGAACGCTGTTACCTTCCCACCGAAGTGGTACCTATTTATCTACTTGCAATTTCTTGCTTTCGAACTGCTGGGTTGGCAGGAGCTGGAACTAGAGACGGGAGCTCACCCCGTCATGCGGCACACTCGGGTCTCGAACTGCTGAACTACCGACCTTCCACAGCCTGCAGTTCAGCTATATCCATTTTGAGGGTCTCCTGAAGAATTCTATTCACATTTTCAAAATATATTTTTATTGCGCGAGTAGGAAAGCACATTTTGGGGGTATAATTGTTCAATACCGTAATATTTTGAAGCGAATAATGTTTTTTAATTATTTATTAAAATATATAATTTATGGATAATTGTTTTAATGTAAGAGCCAATTTGTTTCACTGCAATAAGGAAGCAGTTAATTATGTTATTTATTAAAATATATAATTTATGGATAATTGTTTTAATGTAAGAGCCAATTTGTTTCACTGCAATAAGGAAGCAGTTAATCATCTTATAAACAGAGGTTATATAATACAGGCTGTCTATGAAGAGAAAATAGTGCCTCAGCAAAAAAAAAGAAAAATTGATGGGCCCCTAGTCCCTGCAGTGCCCCTCGGCTTCAGCCTAGTCAGCCTTATGGACAATACAGTCCCGCCTTCCACCCTGATGTGAAACGATCTTAAGCGGCATATCCTGGGGCAACTGGGTTGAACCTGCATGCAGAGCTCAGCCCCTCTCCTGCCAGATAAAGGGGACGGGAAAATAGAGGGTCTAGAGTTAAAAGCTGTTTCCTGGCTGTCCTTCCCTGGTAAGCCTAATGGATGACTCTCCACCTCCAGCTGCAATGTCTAACTTCCCCTCCCCCTTATCATCAGGACTGTTTGGCACTGCAGGCCATCTGCTCCTCACTCACCTCATTAGTGTAAATGCCTTCACAGACTTCTCCAAAGAAGCCTTCTCCCAGGATCCGTCCCAGCACCACATCTTCCCGAGAGATCACGTACTGCATTGCTGTGTAAGAAAAGAAGTCAAGGGGGCTCCTTCTGAGCCTAGAAACAGAACCTGCATTTTTACCGCACAAGGTTTTAAAACCTTGGAATCATTCCCTAAGTCATTGTCTATTGTCACTTGCTGGATACCGTCTGCTGCCTTTCTTATACAGAGGTTAAGGTAGCATACATGTCTCTCCCCCTGTCCTCACATCCCTGCAAGGTAGGTTAGGCCAGGCTGAGACAAATATTAGCTTAGAGGACAGGTAGGGATATGATCCTGGTTCTCCTCATTCTGAGGTCAACACTTCAGCCACAATACCACACAGGATTTTCCAGGGGATTACTGGATTTGCCCCATACTTGCTGCAGCAAAACCAAAAGCTGCCCCTGTAAAAAGTTCCCTCCCCTCTCCAAACCCTGACCTCCCTAGGCTCCACCCCCAAAATCTCCAGGAATTTCCCAGCCTGGGGTTGGCAACCCTATGTGGGTTCTAATCCCACTGTGCAGCCCAAACAAATGTGAATCAAAACATCCATCACTGGGATTTTTTTTTTCATGGTTTTGAAAAGAAATATTCATTAGCAACCCCAGGAAATTGCTTTCATGGTTGGGGAAGCATTTAAACCTTTCCTCCCACAATGTGTTTCCCAGCCTATGAGAGCTGGGCTATTGCTTTGTGCCTAGGGTTGCCAACATCCTGGAGGAAAAAGTGTCCTTCCTCTTTAAAAAAGGTAAAGGTTCCCTTGCTCGAAAGCCAGTTGAGTCCGACTCTAGGGTTGTGGTGCTCATCTCCGTTTCAAAGCCGAAGAGCCAGCACTGTCCGAAGACGTTTCCATGGTCATGTGGCCGGCATGACTAAACACCAAGATGCACAGAACGCTGTTACCTTTCCACCAAAGTGGTACCTATTTATCTACTTGCAATTTCTTGCTTTCGAACTGCTAGGTTGGCAGGAGCTGGAACTAGAGACGGGAGCTCACTCCGTCATGTGGCACACTCGGGTCTCGCACTGCTGAACTACTGACCTTCCACAGCCTGCAGTACAGCGTCTTAACCACTTGAGCCACCGCAGCTCCTTCCTCTTTAGTGGAGGTTTAATGTGATGTTATTAACCTGGGGATGTTATTTCCCTCCATGCCATGAAAAGCATCAGGCAGAACATTTTTTTTCCTACAGGCTGTTGGCAACCCTGTTTGTGCCAGTCCCAATTTTCACCAAGGCATGGGAACATTATTGGCTTGTTTGGAACCACTGAGGGCCTCATGGGGAGGAGCCAATGAAGCAGGCTGCAGTGCATGGCTTATTAAGCCACTTCCCATGTTGTATCTCAATCTTTTGTTGAAAGCTGGCCCATTCACCTTCCCCCTTAAATAATGTGAGGTTTGCTAGTCACCTATAGGGGCCGAGCAGACACTTTTTTGGCTTTCCTTCAGATGGGCCTGGAAGAGACCTTTGCTAACCTTTTCCAAATGGCTTCAAGCAGTGGTGTTATATATCCCAAATAGGCCTGGTGAGACCACGCCTAATGAAGACAGGAGTAGTGTGAGTTGCTACAGCATAGGTAGGGCTAATTGGTGAACACCCTGAGACATCTAAAGATGAAGGGCCCTTCCTAAAACAGCCCATAGTTTGCTGGAGTGGTAGGAGGGGCTGTCCTTGGTGCTGAGCAGTGGTCAACCAAGCCCTTGGTTGCTAGAGTTGCACACTGTGGGAGGGAAACGAAGTAAACACCTCTTGGCATAGTTTATGGATGCATTTGGTACCTAAAATACTAGCAGCCATTTTGTTAGCAACAACTTAGCCTGAAAGTTAGGGCAGTTTTTATCTGATGTTGATCAGCCATTTAAAAAAACTACTTTAACCCACGTACAGATGTCTTGAGCAATGTTCCCTCTAAGCTGTGCAGTCCTGTGAGCAAAAATTCTACTTTGTGAGCTACTGGCACTAAAGTTGTGAGTGAGCAATTTGGCTGCTGCATAAATTAGTTTGCTCTGGAGCCATCCTTCCTGAGGTAAGACAACAATGTGTGAGCTGGAAGCTAAAAAACTGAGCTAGCTTACACTAACTCAGCTTAGAGGGAACACTGGTCTTGAGTCCCTTTCAGGTATGGCTATATTTTAAAATGTCTCTTCAAAGCTGTAACTGGCTCTTGGAGCTGTATGTTCCCCCACCCATTGAGAACTGCCGTTTGGGCTGGGCATTTTAAATCCCTCAAGAGGCAGTGGAGGAAGGGGTTCCATACCACTATCCCAAAGTCAGAAATATCTCCCTCAGTCTTCAAAGAAGCAGCTTGAGGCTTGTAAACAGCTTTTTAAAAAAACATGGACTATCCTAACTGTGGATCTCTGGCATCATGTCTGTTTATACTGATACCACCGTGGTCCAGGGTTATATTAAAAGGGGGCTGCACCTACCTCCAGATTTGGGCCGGGAAGCTTCATCTGGAATCTCTGCATAAATATCTGAATCTAGGGGGGAAAGAGCACCGTTTTAATTGCCTTTCACTAAGGACCAAACTTCAAGTGGCACTTTCAGTATTTTGACTCTCATTATGTATCATTTATGATACCGCAGGTTATATCGCTCCCCAGCTTTCCACTCCCAATACATACGCTGGTATCCCTCACCAATGAGAAACAGGGCTTAATCTGCATTAAATTGCTCATACTTGAAATGCTAGCCAACAAGCTATTCTGTTGTGCTCCTCTGGGAAGTTTTAATGTACTGGTCTGTTTTTCCCAGATAGCTGAAGAGGATACAGACATTTTCCTGTGCTTTATTTGCTCTGTTCAAAAAGTGTTTGCAGGATTTTTTTTAAAAAAACCTATATGACTGGAAATGTTGGGGGGTTTTTAAACCCCCAGAGAGGTATTCTTATTATTTTTTAAATGAGACTACAAACCTACAAAGAAAAATATAGGGAGGGAAACTACATCTATGGATAAAGGAAAGAAACCCACACTAACTAAAAACCCAAGAGATCACATCTGTGTTAAACTAAATATTAATATTCAAAGAGTTAGTACAACAATATACTTGTAGAGTTCTTGTTTTTCACAGTTTCTGTATTAGTAAGTTAGTTATTATGAGAGAACTTTCTGAGCATCTTCTTTACTTTAAAGGGCCATTTATCAGAGTCCTTCTGCCCTTACTTCGGCTTTCTGTCTCTAAAGTCATATACGGTTTTCATTGCTCCCGCACCCGTTTCTGCTGCAGAGTCCTCATCCGTTCCAGAGGCAGCTGAGTCACTTGACTTAGTTTCTTCATCTTTAGATTCTTCTCCTGTTCCCAGCTGACGTCTCAGAAATTCTTTGGCTTTAAAGATGGAGTCTATCTCCTCCCTTTTATCATTGATTTTAAAGATGACACCTTCAGGGATCGCCCACCGGTACTGAATTCCATTTGTTTGAAGAAAAGAGGTTAAATCCTTATAGCTCTTCCTCTTTTGATGAATTTCAAATGGAATGTCTTTTAAAGTCTTGATGATTATATTCCCGAATTTCAGTGGAGTTGCTGAAGTTGCCTTTAATATGGCATCTCTGGTCTGTCTTCTTGCAAATCTGACCACCATCTCTCCAGGCAGGCTATTTTTAAAAATATAATTGGAGTAAGCCCGATAGGCCATCTCTATATCTTTTATTATTTCTTCCGCTGGTAAGCCTGTCACTGGAGCAATAATCTCGCTCAGAGTCTTCTTCAGATCTTCTTTTTCTGTTTCAGGAACTCCCTGGAACCTGAGAATCATATTGGCCTTTTCCATTTGCAGCTGTAACAGATTATTTTCTTGGAGATTTTGTTTTATTTCAACTTCTCCCATTCTTTTCTTCATCTTCTTACTTGCGGTGTCCATCTCTGTAACTTTCTCAGTCACATGCTCCACTTTCTTTTCTGTTTCTGCCAGCTGGCGCTGTTGTCAAGCGAAGTTTTGATTTAACGAGGTCAGTTGCTGGTTAATACCATCGAGTTGCTCCATCACTGGCTTGAGCATATCCGCTAACAACTTCATGACGTCAGCTCCCTCTTCCGGCCTCGGGCTCTGGCTACCCGGTTTCGCTTTAAACATTCCTTGGGATGCCGCCATTTTTCAACTTTGTTTACAATTTCAAACCGCTTCAATGGGGCTCGAAGGACTTCTCACTTCGCTATCTGCCCTCAAGTAAGTCTCTCAAAAAACACATGCTGTTTATTTCCTCCCGCTCCCCCTTCGATACGTTTATCTGTCCATGCGCTTAAGAGTTAGTTATTATCTTTGCACTCCGCTTTTCCCACGGGGGTGTGTGTGTGATCCGATTATCAAATAGTCCGTTTATTTAGAACTCACGTTCATTGTTGGTCATATCTCTGACCTCACTCACATCAATCGTTATTCCGCTTGATCTCCCGCGCTTGTCCCGGTCGAATTAGCTTGTGCCCGAAGGCCACACATCGGCAGGACTGTCAGAGCGGAGAAAAGCCTCTATTCTCCGGCAGCAAGCCGTCAAAGAGGCTAACCCTCAAAGCTCTCTGGCCTGGAGCCTTTCACAAAGGCTCCGTGGGGATGCCACTTGAGGTGGCACCCCTCCATGCTGATGGTGTGCTAATCGTCTCCCCAAGGTCTGGGGAGAACGACCGCCATCACCAATCCACAGACCAGAAGTCTCGACTGGGAATGTTAATGGGACATCAGAAGTGTGTATACAAACCACAGGCAAAAATGGCTCTGTATCCTATCACCAACCTCACAATCTAGTTACTAAAACAGATAAAAGCTCTCTCCAGTTTGGAATTCATTTCAAATACCATCTACCTTGATTCGAGTAACAAGATAGCTGAATGAAAGCCCCCCCCCCAAACTCACCTCCACTGATGCTCTCTGTCAGTGTGGCTCTTCTGTCTTCTATGTGCCTAAGGACAGAAAGAGAAACAGGAATACAGATACGGGTTTGCCCATCTCCTCCCCTATTCCATAATTTCCAACCACTGCAAAAAGAAAAGAAAAGTTGATGACCTCTCTTCTGTGCAGACTGGTGCAAAACAAGGGAACCTTTCTCCACTTTTTATAGGCGTGTGTATTTCCCAGATGTTTTCCCTATAGAAGAATGCTGAGGCCTACAGTTTGGTCAAGTTTGGGCTATGTAAGAACTGCCCCCCGGAGGAGATCAAAGATTAGCCCAGTACCCTGTTTCCACTGCTGGCCAACCAGATGCTTCCAGAAGTTCAAATAAGGCCTGAAGGTAGCAGCAATCCCCTCTGGTTTGCCAACAGCATGTGGGCCTCAGAGGAGGAACACCTTGGAACCTAGAGGTTCCACTTGGTTACCATGGCTTGCAGTACTTGAGATGCCAGGCTTGTCTTCCACAGGGAGTGATGTCCATTTTTCTACTAATAATATTTCCAGGGAATCAGCTCACTGGTTCTTAGCTGAGTTCATCCGGGAAAGTGATTTGGTGGCCAGGGGAAGGATTGTCTTCCTACTTCCGCACCCACGGACTCTTCTCCAGCTACGAGCAAAGACCGAATGGATCTGAGCTACACCCATTTGACTTACTGTATTGGGACTTGGGGCAGGCTGATCCTCTTGTCATTTTCTGTGGAGGAGGAAGACAAAGCATGTCAGGAGAGCACTTCAAAAGTCACTTTCATTCTCAGGAGGCTTCTGTAGTTGCAGTACGTTCAGTCTCATTTGGTTGCTGACTGGATGCTCTACCTATATTCTGG
The DNA here is from genome assembly GCF_001447785.1 of Gekko japonicus. Taxonomy (NCBI): domain Eukaryota; kingdom Metazoa; phylum Chordata; class Lepidosauria; order Squamata; family Gekkonidae; genus Gekko; species Gekko japonicus. Next base: position 4,065,935 of record NW_015159711.1, read on the forward strand.
CTAACTTTCACCCCCTTCCCCTTCCCCTCCCTTCCTGGGCTGAACAGCAGATGAACAGCAGATGCACACAGGCAAGGATGTCAGAGGGAAGGACCTACCCACCATTAACGACTACAAATGAACCATTAACCATAAAATTGCTGTCCTAGATAATTGCCTATAATTGAAACATAAACTGCACAAGAATTCAGCATTTTGGCCAGATATGAAACGTCTGAATGTCAGGGCTTTTTTTGTAGAAAAAGTCCAACAGGAACTCATTAGCATAATAGGCCACACCCAGCAGCAGAAACTCATTAGCCTATTAGGCCACACCCCTGACTGCACCACTCATTAGCATATTAGGCCACACCCCGTGGTCTTCCAGCCACACCCACCTTTTGCTTCTTATTCTGCTTACCTTGTTTGTTGTCAAAACCCAGGACCTTTTTTTTTGTTGCAGGAACTCCTTTGCATGTTAGGCCACCCACCCCTAATGTAGCCAATCCTAATGAGTTCCTGCTGTTGGGTGTGGCCTATTATGTTAATGAGTTCCTGCTGGGTGTGGCCAACTTGGGAGCCAGCCGGAACTCCGTTCCTGTGCGTTCCTGCCCCAAAATAGCCCTGCTGAATGTTATCATTTCCCCACTAATCTCCACTTTAAATTTAATGCAGGAAAGCCTTTGCTATTCCTTAAACTGTATTCACTAGGGTGGTTTGTTTGTTTTTTGGAAACTGTGTTACCTATTGCCAACATTCGATTCTTCATTTGATTCTTGACAACCTGTTTTTCCAAAATCCCTAAACCCAATAGCATCCATTAACTGGGCCTGTTGTTACGTGTGTGTGTGTGTGTGTGTGTATACTGATCTGCAGCATCTAAGTATGACGTTTGGCCTGCAGGTTAGAAATAGAAGAAACACTCAAGAACTTCCAGCCTAAATCTGCTCTGCCTGGCCGGCACTCAGAAGCCCCTCCCTCCCTTTTCCAGTTTGTTTCTGTTGTATTCCCCCCCCCGCCGCCTTGTTAGCTTCTTGGGGGGGGGGATTGGGATATAAATTAGCCAACCCTGAAGGCTGCTCACCTCTGTTGGGGCGGATGATGAGGGAGCCATCCTCCAAGCCACCCTGCAACCTGCAGTAGCCGTCTATCAAGTCAGCCATGTTCTCCGCCTCGGCAAGGGAGCACGTCTTGATGGTCAGGGACTGCCCAAGAGCAAAAGGAAGGAAATGTGTGATTTTTCAGAATGAAGCAAGCACATGGATTAAGTTCCCAAGATCAGGTCTGTCCAAACTGTCCCTGTTGACCATGAGGAGCACACCAGACATGTATTCTCCCCCCCCCCCCCGCCGCCCCGGTTTAAACTGGTGCTTGATAACCCCCCCAACTCCGTTTTGTGGCCATGGCCTGCAGGTCAAGCCTAGGAAGACACAACCTCAAGTGAACAAACAGCTTATCCCTAACGGCCCTATGAGTGAAAATGTAAGAAATCTCAGAGACTTGCAGAAAACCTAAAGGACCAAATACGCTTGTTCTAAATGGCCATCAACTGAAGAACAAGATCCATATCCTACAGGTTAAATGGCAAAGGGTGTGCTGTGCTTATTCAGCATGGGTGACTTGTTGACACAAAGCCTGACATTCACTGTAGATTAAGCATCCTACGTTAGCTTTCCTTTATTGTTTAAAAAACACACACACAGTTCTAACCCTGGTGGCTTCAGAGGAAAGTCTGAAAATATCTTTGTGCCGTTCTGTTCCATTCCACCCTGTTGAAAAATGAACAATGTCCTACAATAATTATGCTAAATGTACACAATTTACTGCAGATGAAGACTAGGCGGCGTAGATGTACATTCCTCTGCTCTCCTGGGGATGCCAACTGCGACTGATTAAAAAGTTTGGCAGTGAGGGTTCCAGGTGGCATCTGCCATGGTGACCAAGTAGCCACAGTCAAGTGCCACACCAGTTGCTGATTCTGCTTCTGGACCTAATTCAAAGCAGTGGTGTTTACCCCTAATTCACTAAACTACCCAGAACCAGCACCTCCATGCTTGGGGGACTGCCCATGAGCTAAGGTCATCTGCTGGTGCTTCGCTCTGCCTGCCTACAATGAGAAAGCTGAGAGTATACTTGGCAAGCATCAGGAGCAGGGCCTTTTCAGTGGTCGCACCCAGATTTTTCAATTCCCTGTCCTTTCTACTTTGGCCCGTCAGACGTCTAATACTTTCTCATTCTAGAGGACATTTGAGGACACGTTTCTAGCCCTTGTGCCTTCAGAGGAAAGTCTGGAAATCCCTTTGTGCTTTTCTCTTCCCTGATTATTTTCAATCTGTTCTAAGGTTTTTATTGATTCTGACATAGAGCTGATCTTATGGTTTTTCTAATAGCAGTTCTATCTCCTGGCTGCTGTTTTAGTGGTTTGTTTTTTTTTTAAAGCTGTCACTGCTGCACTGTTCTGTTGATTTTTTAATTGTTGTGACCTCTTATCAGTCCTTATGACTGTCAGTTACTTTGAATGGTTATTTATAACTGAAAGGTGCGGTTTCAATAGTAACAATAGAGAGGGTTGCAACCTTTCACTGGTTCATTTGTCACAAGTACATTACTTAACTAAAACTTTATCTGATCAGTCGGTCAAGGTAAATTCAGGTAAGGCTTCGGGTTAAGAGCATACCTTTGTTTTTGTTGGGAAACAAAAAAGAAAATATGAAGGATGATTTCAGCAGCTCTTCTACTGAGCTAGAGGTGCTCAGATTTCAACTAGGCCCTTTCCACGCAGAACATGAATTCCACTAATGAACTACAGCCATTCACTTTAATTAACCAGTTTGTTAATTAGATCAAAACTGGGTGATGAATCAACTCCCCGCCCCATCAACTGACTATTGTGGGGGGGGGGGGAACTCACCCTCTCCCGTGATTGCTAGGTTTGTATCTTACCTTTCCAAATAACAAATAAGAAGCACCAGACCATATCTCTGTCTTTTAAGGGGTATTTTCATCTTACCTGGGGGTTCCCGGTAAGTACAAGCTGCAGCAGGGCTCTGCCTTCCTCCACAGGTGAACACTTTATGGACTTGATCTGTTTGAATTCAGCCAGACAGGTGGGCTGCAAAGGATCAATGGTGATGAATAAAGAAAGTTTCATGCAGTGATCAACTTGCTGTTTCCTATAGGACTTTGGGGATACTGCGCATGATCTATGCATGACAGACAGATGGCATCCTGCAAACAATCTACACCTCCCCTTTTCAATCCTGCCCTTCCTCCAAAGAGCTCAGGGTAATACCCATAGTTCTTCCTCTCCAACTTTACCCACACAAGACTGACTCACTCAAAGCTATGCAGTGAGCTTCATGGCGAAGTGGGGATCTGAACCCAGGTTTCCCCAGTTCTAGACCGCTATAACACCTACCCCTCCTTTTGCTTCAACCCCGCAAGTTCAACTGCTCTTGAAGTTTACTAAAACAGGCAAAAAACTGTACATGGTATGCATTACCCTGCTTTTACTGCGTCGTCTTTGACTCTTCCTACTCCATTTTTTGCATTGTTTAATGTATTGAGTCTGATACCTTCCTGCGTTATTTCTAATGTCCACAGTCTTACTCCTATCACATTGCTGACTAGATCTCTGAGGTTATTTGACTGCCTTGTTCTACACTGTGTCATCCGCCTTGAGACTCAGTGAGAAAGGCAGACCATAAATACATAAATCCTGCTCTTTAGGAATGTATCTGAACAGCTTACCTTGGCTTCCTTGCTGGTCAACTGCCGGATGCCCTTGGGCCCAATCACCAGATCTACTGTAATGTTCCATCCTTGCTGCAAAGGGAGGAGAAAGAAAGCCATCAGAGAGGCAGACAGCAGGCCAAGGGCAGTGATCCACAACATGGGGTCCGTGGGCCCACGGATGGGTTTCCCCTAATGCCTACTTCCTTCTTTTGCAGGGCATCTCTCGCCCAAAGCAAATGGCCCCTGATGGCTTTTCTGCATCTCATTGGTGCAGGAGATGATTCAGAAAAGCCCAGGAGACATCAGCTTTGTGTCTGCAGGGGCTGCCCATGCAGAAGCAGTTGCCTGCATAGAATCATAGAGTTGGAAGGGATACCCAGGATCATCTAGTCCAACCCCCTGCACAATGCAGGAAACTCACAAATACCTCCCCACCCCACCCCCAGTGACCTCTGTTCCATGCCCAGAGGGTGACAAAAAACCTCCAAGATCCCTGGTGAAACTGGCCTGGAGAAAAAATTGCTTCCTGACCCCAAAGTAGTGATCAGCATTTCCCTGGGTGTGTAAGAAAGGGCCATGAGAACTAAGCACTGATGCAACCCTTCCTGCCCTCCCTCCCATGATCTGCCTAAGTTCACAGAATCAGCACTGCTGTCGGATGGCCATCTAGCCTCTGTTTGAAAACCTCCAAAGCAGGCTTAGTTTGCAACTTCCGAACATTTTCTGATTGGCCATTCCATCTCATGGCAGCCATTTTGTGGTGGCATCCACAGGATCAGGGATACCTGGTTGAGGATGTTGCCCAGTTAGGGTTTGTTATGACACCCAGAAGAAGTGACGATCTTTGAGCCTGGTAGCAGTTTATGAGATCTAAATAATAATTATTATTATCGTACGGCATTGTGTGTAGAATAGCCAAGAGATCGTAAGATTGTCTGGTAGCCAGAAGCTCTAGCTATTTAAGAATGCACCACTAGGTGGCGAGCTAAACTTGTTTTAAGGCAAGAGACATCTCAGAGGTGCCTGTCTCTTCCCTTGGAGGTTGCCCTTCCAAATACTCACCAAGGTCGACCCTGCTTAGCTTCCAAGATCTGACAAGAGCGGGCTAGCCTGGGCTATCCAGGTCAGGGAGGAAATCTAAAACTGCACCTTGAATCATGCCGGGAAGGCTAGAAGAAGAGCCAGTGCAAACCCCACAGTGCTGGAAACAGCTAGGCTACCAGATACTCACAATTAGCTCGCAGCGGTAGGTTTCCTGGTCAATGTTGGCAAAAGTGGAGAGGGTCCCAAGGAACTTCATGATGCACTCTTCCTCCCGCAGAAGGGCGTACTGCTGGAATGTCTGCTGGATCATCTTGCGGAATTGCTTGGGCTGTGCAAGGACAACAGGGAGGTTGCTTAATGTGCTTAATGTGCATGGTCTGAAGACACCCTTCCCTCCCCCACGTTGCCTATGTAATTTCAGCACCACTGTGAAAGCATGAAGAAGAAGGCACAACACGGGTTCTGCTTGGGTGGGGTCGTCAATCCCATTGGGGAATTCCTGGAGGTTTGGGGAAGGGATGGACCTCAGCACGGTAGAGTACCATAGAGGCCACCCTCCAAAGCAGCCATTTTCTCCAGAGGAACCAATATCTGCAGCCCAGAGGTCGGTTGTAACCCCAGGGGATCTGTAGGACCCCGCTGGAGGCCGGGAACCCGACGCTTGGGAAGACTCTTCTCCACCTTCCACTTTTCAAAGAGAAGCCAGATTTGCACAACACTGATAGACTAGTGCAGCAAAAGCAACGTCTGCTTGTCAGCTGATTCCAGTTGTGGGCAATGAAAGGGCACCATTATCGCTACCGAGCATGGCCCACGGCATCTGATCATGCCCAGTGGCATTCAAAATGGATTTCTTTCTCCACACTGGTTCTGCTGTGTCAATCATAAACCGAGTTCCTTCAGTCAGGTAATGTTCAGTGCAGACCAGCTGTCAGTTGTGGCCATGCTGAACCAGACTGGTTCAGTTCACTCCCACAGGGGTCAGTCAAATGCATACAGGATGCCTACAAACGGGCTACAAAGGTCATGGGCTCCCCACGTTGTTTTCCCCACGCCACACCTACAGCTTATGTTCAGATGTACACTGCCTCTGATCATGGGTAACAGCCATCCACAGGTTTATTCCCTGTCAATTTGTCTAATCTCTTGTTAAAAGTGCTCTAAATATCACCGAAAGTCAAACATCACCCAGAGTCCTAGGAACACCACGGACCATGGCCTTTCCAAAAAGCTAAGAGGCTCCCATGTGTTTTTTCTATATATTATATACACAGCAATGCAAAGAAATCCCCCACCTTCAAGTTCTCCTGCATTTGCCTTGGGAAGAAGAGATCTAGCCCCACTTCCTTCCTGAAAGAGAAAGCAGACTCACTGAGGTCTGGTTCACATACGACATGCACATCCCTCAAATTTTGCATGTTAGATGACTAGCAGATGAACATGTGAACTGAAAAGCATGGCATTTAAGGTGATGTGAAGCAAAATAGAAGTTCTTATCTGTGAGCATCTGAACCTCCACTGTCCTGAGTCAGTCTCCATCAGTCCACCATGGTTTACTCTGACTAGCAGTAGCTTTCCACATTTCTGAGCCAGAAATATGCCTCCTTTAGCCCTGCTACTTGAGAGCCTTTTAAAAAGAGATACCATCGTGTCATGAGAGTGTGAAATCCTAAGCTAGATTCCTGGCGACTCCCCTCCATTCCACAGAACCCACCACAAAACCTGAGGCCCATCTGAATCAGATTCTTCCCTCTGAGGGGAAAAAAGAGTGGAGAGGGAGGACTTGTGGCAGGCACCGAAGAACAGCTGGCATTAGGACCCACATGCTGCTGTGAGCAGGTAAGGCAGCACACAGAGATGCTAGGAATCATGGGAAATTGAGTCCCCTTGGTTCCATGGCAGGAAAGGATAGAGAAGGGATTTCTTTGAAGTTGAAATCAGGACACACACCCCCTCCCCACCTTAGACTTCCACTGGGCCAAAAATACATTTGATGAAGGAAAAATGTATGCTGCCATCATGCCTAATTTGGCCTTTAGTGCATACAGGGTGACAGGAGAGGTGGTGAGAAGTAATGGGATGGATCCCATGCTCAATCTCTGCTAATGGAAGGGACAGGACGTCCTTGACTGTCTTTCCCACTGTAGCCCAAACTGATCCACAGTCTGCTGCTCCTGTTTCTGAATACTACTGCCCAGGAGCAGCAGACTGTGGATCAGTTTGGGCTACAGTGGGAAAGACAGTCAAGGAAGTCCTGTCCCTTCCATTAGCAGAGATTGAGCATGGGATCCATCCCATTACTTCTCACCACCTCTCCTGTCACCCTGTATGCACTAAAGGCCAAATTAGGCATGATGGCAGGGAGGGGGGAAATCAGTGAAAATCCCCACCCTTTTCACTAGCAGAAATGTTCCACAGGATCCAACCTACTATATTCCATTTACTTAGCCCATTTGATCTGTCTTAAAATTATTTGCCCTTGTGACACCCTGTGAATGCAGCCTGTTTCCCAAGTGGGGACCAAAGCTGACAAACCCTAACTCGCCAAAGTCAGAATCTACAGCATAGCAAGTCTATGGCCAAGGCAGGATTTGAATGCAGCTCATCCAGATATCTTCCAAAAGAAGAGCCACAAGAGTAAGGGAAATTGAGTGACTCGCTGCTCTGAAAGGGGAAGTGGTTTTTAGAAGGTGAGCAAGAAAGCAAGTACTCATATATATTTACTGGAATCAAATTTTGATTGACTGCAGTCTAGAGAAACCACGGAGGTTCATGTGAACACACAAAGCTGCCTTCTACTGAATCAGATCATGGGTCAATCAAGGACAATATTCTTTATGCAGAATGGAAGCGGCTTTCTGGGGTCTCAGGTGGAGGTCCTTCCCATCACCTGCTGCCTCAGCTGGAGATGCAAGGGACTGAACCTGGGACTTTCTGTTTACCAAACAGATACTCTACCACTGAGCCACAGCCCCATGAAACTCACTGGGTGACCCTGAGAAAGTCAGGCTCTCTCAGCATGACCTACCCCACTGGGTTGCTGTGAAGACAAAACGGAGGAAGAGAGAACTATGCTTGCTGCCCTGAGCTCTTTGGAAGATGGGTGGGATAACAGGCTTCATTCACACATTCTAGAAGTCACTGCCTGTCATACCCGTCCAGGTTACAGAAGTCTCTCTCACACACTCCCCTCCCCAGATGTGATCAAAGGAACCCAAGAAGAAAAGAAAATGAATGGCAAACAAATATAAGGATGTTATTCTACATACTCTAAGAATTCAAAGTTAGACTTCTTGTCTAGGGCGTTGTGCGGCATGTCCTTGTAGAACCTCCTACAAAAAACATACAGACGGTGTTGTAAAACTGATGCCTTTGAATAGTTTTCTTGCTACAGGTTTAGCCTGCAGTGACACACTATGGGAGACACAGACTAGGACAAAAAATATTTGAGTTTGGGGGCAAACAGAAAGAGAAGCAAAGAAAGAGTAGCGACTTGGCTGAAAGAGAACCAAATGTTTTTAATTAAATAAATACATTGATAAACTTGGAGTGTAGGATGTCTCTTTTTCTCCCTGGCCATCCACCTGTGGCTCTGCTTTGTACACTTGTAAGTAAAATCAATTTGGAGCTCCAGTGTTCTCTCCTCAAAAGAGAACCAGCCCAGGCAGTGCTGTTCCTGGAAAAGCTTCATGCTCAAAGTGAGAGAATATACAAGACAAGGCACAGGCCAGGCAGGGGAGAAGTGGACTAAGTTCTGCAGGAATAAACCTTGGGAGGCATATGATATTCAAGGTCCTCTTTAAGTGCAATGCCTCCCCCTGCAACCACTTCGCAATCTGTTGTCTTAAATGCAAACAGCGCTCCAAATTAAATGCCAGTTTGTGGACAGAGCATTTTTGATATCTCTCCTCCTGGAAACTACAGGTGCCAACTGGCTGCTAATGCAGATGCTCCATGAACATATGACACTGTGTTATAGTGAGTCGACCACTGGTCTAATATCCCACACCAGTGTGCTCAAATGTTTGAACACTCAGCCACAGATCAGACCATCAACAGAAAGTTGCAGTAGCAGATCTAGAACTGCCTCATTGTAAATCCATAGGAAAAAACCACAAGCAAACCCTGTGATATGAACAACATTTCTAAGATTAACATTGCTTTTCTAAAACTTTACAGAAGTGCAACCATTTGTCCATTATTCTTACTATGTGTACTTTTTTTGCAATATTGTATAAGTGAGAATAATGGACAAATGGTTGCACTTCTGTAAAGTTTTAGAAAAGCAATGTTAATCTTAGAAATGTTGTTCATATCACAGGGTTTGCTTGTGGTTTTTTTCCTATGGATATCTGTGATCCCTTTTGTTTTGTTTTGTGTTTTTTCATTGTAAATCTAGTCTGCCAGATCATGGCGGCACTGCAATTTTAAAAAATTTAAAATGGGTTCCAGACTCAAATACTCGTGCTCCTTCAGATTGGATTGATTTGTGGCTCCTTTCATGGTGGTGGAAAGTGCCACTTTATGGCAACCCTGTAGGGTTTTCATGGCAAGAAACGAACAGAGGTGGTTTGTCGTTGCCTGCCTCCGGGTAGCAGCCCTGGACTTCGTTGGTGGTCTCCCATCCAAGTACTAACCAGGACCGACCCTGCTTAGCTTCCAAGATCTGATGAGGTCAGGCCAGCCTGGGCCATCCAGGTCAGGGCTCCCTTAATAGCTCCTGGCTTTACCCAGACCTGGCTTCTAGTCCATATTGCATTTTGCCAGTCTTTCCATTCCGGTTTTGGTTTTGTGCCTTCGCTTGAGTGGAGGTTTACTATGCAAGCGCCCACGCATTTGCTTTCCTATATCTTTGTGCGGGATACGACCAGGCACACAGCAAGTACATACCTGAGCTCCAGGCAGCCTAGCTGAAGGGCCATGCCCTCACTCACTTTGCTAGCGTAACGCTGCATGTACTCGCTCCGGAGCTGGAAGGTCAAAAACAAAGAGAAAAATATAAAAAAAACCCTGAAGAGACAAAACTCTTTCTGGTATCCACTTAACCTGCTATGACAAGGAGAAGAAAGAGGTTAGGAAGAGGGACAAGGAAAAGATCCACCCCAAATCCACCATTATCTAATGCGTTCAGAGCCATCCCCAGCCATTTTCTATGTCCTTCTGCACTTTGTCGTCACAGGGACTAGAACCTTTCTCTCGTTTTATTCAGGCTGTTAGAGGCTTTCTGGATTGCAAGCCCTGTGACCAGATTCTGACACCAGGCCTCCTGCGCAAAACAGATGATGCTTCAGTTGGGACTACAGGGCAGGCAAAGTTTTGGACTAACTGGACAAACAGTCTTCACTGAACACAGAAGAGAGAGAAGGGAGTCTGGAGGTCTAAGAAGAAGAGATTGGATTTATACCCCGCCCTTCACTTGGAGTCTCAGAGCGGCTTACAAACTCCTCTCCCTTCCCCTCCCCACAACAGACACCCTGTGAGGTGGGTGGGGCTGAGAGAACTCTGACACAAACTGCCCTTGAGAGAACAGCTCTGAAAGAATTTGCAGCTGACACAAGGTCACACCAGCAGCTGCATGTGGAGGAGTGGAGAATCAAACCCGGTTCTCCCAGATTAGAGTCCGTGCTCCTAACCACTACACCAAACTGGCTCCTAACCACTAGACCAGGGGTGGCTAAACTGCAGCTCAGGAGCTGCATGTGGTTCTTTCACACATATTGTGTGGCTCCTGCCAGGGTGGCTGGGGAAACAAAGGGGAAGCATGCCTCCGCTATCAGTCTTCCCTTTCCCAGCCAGTGTTCTCCTCCCTGGGTAGGCTTGAGATGGGGAGGGGGGAGAGCAGAGAAAGAAAACAACTTTAACTTTAAATACATTCTCAAAGCAACCCCCCCACACACCAGCTGGGTTGGAGAAGGCATTTGTCTCTTTAAATCTCTTCTCCAAGCCAAGCCAAGCCAACCAGCTTGGGGGGGGGGGGCTTGGAGTATGTATTTAAAGTTAAAGTTGCTTTCTTTCCACCTCTGCCTCCCCCCCATCTATTTGCTTTCTTTCCACTTTCCTTCTTCCTTTCCCATTTTCTTTCTTTCTCCCCTCCCTCCCCATCTAAAATTAAATGTGTTCTCCAAGCCCTGCCACACCAGCCAGCTGGCTTGGCTCAGAGAAGGCATTTGTCTCTTTAAATCCCTTCTCCAAACCGAGATGGCATGGCATCGGGGATGGAGGGCTCAGAGAACACATTTAAAGTTAAATGCGTTCTCCAAGCCCCTGCCCCATTGCCCCACCCACTGGCTTGGAGGAGGCATTTGTCTCTTTAAATCCCTTTTCCAAGCTGTTTTTCTTTGTTTCTCTCTCTCTCTTTCTCTCCAGCTCCTTCATTCTTTCTTTCCACCTGTCTCTCTCTCTTAGACAAATATCATTAGCAAACAAATAAATATAATTGGACAAATAAATATTATTGTCAATATCTGTTTTTACCCCTTTTGGCAGTCTCATTTAATATTAACAAACAACCAAATTTGCATATTTTTTCAATAAAAACTTGTGTGTAGTGTTTGCTCATGTCTTGTGGCTCTCAAACATCTGACGTTTATTCTGTGTGGCTCTTATGTTAAGCAAGTTTGGCCACCCCAACACTAGACCAAAGTTCAAAGCAATTCCGCTCCACTTTTTGCTCCGTCAGCTTCTCCCTGCACGGGACCTGCATCCTTTTGCATCACACACAGACAACTGCAAAAATTCTGAGCAACCAAGTTCCCTTTTGGGTGCAGAGAGAAGGGAAGTAGGAACCAAAACTGAAAGTTGCAGAGAGAGGCATTAGAAAGGTTTCGAAATGTCAGCGCCCCAAATGGGAGTCCAGCTGTCTCACTGGCTTAGAATCCATTTTCTGAGTATATTTGGAACTGAGATACAAAGAAGGGCTTAAGACAAAATGAGGTGTTATATGGGTAACCAAGTCTGTTGGTCATGTCTCTGTGGGATAAGGAGGGGGGGAAGTCTAATACTTTTTTTACAGCATCATGGGGGGGGGGGATGAGTGAGGGCAGCTGAACACTCCTCTTCCCTCTCTTTCTCCATTAGCACCAGACTAGGGCTAGAACAAACTCAGTTCAGATTTGCACTGTGTCAGGGAATGTCCCTGGGTGACCCTGGACCAATGCTCCCTCTAAGCTGTGGGGTCTTGTGAGCAGAAATTCTACTTTGTGAGCTACTGGCATTAAAGTTGTGAGCGAGTAGGGTTGCCAAATCGGCCCGGGGGGAACCCCGGCGTAATCGGGGCCCGGGGGGAACCCCGCCCCCGAAGCTGGTTTCCCCCCGGACGAGCTCGGCTACGCCCCCAACGTCAGCAACGTCTGACGTCACTTCCGGTGATGTTGCGGCGGCGTGCGTGCGCGCATCAGCAACAACTCCCAGACCGTGGCGAGGCTCCCCCGCCGCGAGTGGTGAGTTCGGTCGGCAACCCTATGAGCGAGTGATTGGGCTACTGCATGCATTAGTTTGCTCTGGAGCCCTCCTTCCTGAGCTGAGACAAAAATGTGTGAGCCGGAGGCTAAAAAAACTGTGAGCTAGCTCACACTAATTCAGGTTAGAGGGAACACTGCAGTCTAAACTGCCACTAGGATTGCCAACTCTGGGTTAGGAAAATTTCTGGAGGTTTGGGGGTGGAGCCTGGAGAGGTGGAATTTAGGGAGGGAGGGACCTCAGCAGTATATAATGCCATAGAGTCCGCCCTCCAAAGCAGCCATTTTGTCTAGGGGAATTGATCTCTGTCATCTGGGGATCAATTGTAATTCCATGAGATCTCCAGATCCCCCTGATGGATGGCAACCCTATCTGCCACATAGGCTTGCTGTGAGAATAAAATGGGGGTGGGAATAACCATATGTAACACTCTGAGCTCTTTGAAGGCAGGGTGATATGCAACAGAAAGAATGATTGGATCCTGCAAGTTTTACCACTGATGAGAAAGGGAGGAGGGGCCCCTTACTGAATATAGACAAGGATAAACCAGGACCTGAGGAACTCATGTGGACAAAAGCACCTGTCAGGCAAGATCAAACAAAAACACTGGTCAGATCCAAGAAGAAGAAGAAGAGATTGGATTTATACCCCGCCCTTCACTTGGAGTCTCAGAGCGGCTTACAAACTCCTTTCCCTTCTGAAATAACAGAACATTGAGATAGCAGGTACATATGTTGGTTTTAAGATTCAAAAATGTGAGCTCATAGAAAATAATGATACGTGATATTGTGTTAGATAGAGAATATCTTAAGAGGCAATTATTGGAAACATAAGCATACGTTTGTGTTATATGTGTGTATGTTCGGTTTATCTGTTATGAAAAAAACAAATAAAATTCTACCCTTTGAGGGCAGATTTTTTAAAAAATGAAATAACAGACATTCACGTGTTGATTTTTGTGTTAAACATCCAGTCCGCCCTTTTCTCAAAAGCCCTCACTGCATGTCGTCATGGTTACGAAGCAAAAAACAAGCAAAGAGTATTTTCCCAAGTCTGGAAGTAGCTGGAAGAGTAGCAGTGTCATTAAAGTGGGTGTAGCAGTCAAATAAGACCCAAGGGGCAGAACCCCAATGAAACATCACTGAAATGAACAGGAGCTGCTGTGCCTGCAGAAGAACAGTCGACTTCTAACGGTACATGAAAGAGGGCAACGACTTAGAGAAGTCAGTGGCACTCCATCGGGTTGGGATGGATCTGAGGCAGTGGAGGGAGGTGGCTATGAACACAAAGGGCCCCATACCTGCTGGTAGAAGTACAGAAGTGTTGTCCGGTCCTCTTGGAAGCGCTCCATGTAGTCTTCAGGGAGGTAGCGAATCTGGAGGTCATACCTGAGAGAACACAAAATGTTATTTAAGGTAACTTCCGTAGATATAGAGGAAGACTAGGGGGACCCTACGGCTTGAATAGCCAATCAAAACTGAAAGTCATAAAGGACCACAGATCTCTGGGGGAAGGGTGCTACCACTCTAGGCCAGCACATCTATGGTTAAAAAAAACCCCAACCCTATTTATTTTGCTTTAGGAGTTTGAGTGGAAAACGAGTTCAGTGTTAGACTAGAACTGCCAATAATGATGCAAAGGAGGTGTGATTCTAGGGTCCCCCCCCCCCCGGGGGCAATACTCACCCTGAATTGGAACATGGGTATTACTTAGTAAGTAATTTGGTGGGACAAAACAGGGCCTGGATACTATAGTCTAAAAAATTATACAATTAAATTGAAATTCTCTGTAAGGAAATTCTGTACAAAGAAAAATGAGATTCTGCAATGCATATATTATGCACCTCTTATTTGCCTCATTTATTCTGCATTTTTCTCTATTGCAAATTTATTTAATTTCATTAGTCAGGGACAAAGACACGGACACCTTTGGCCACTGAAGTCTCTCCCCTAACAACTGGAAACTGTATTCAGCCATCTCTTTGACATTGCTCATACACTTCCAAGAATATCTTTGCAGCTATGAAGGCTAGGAATGTGGTCTTTTTCAAATAAAAGTACAGTTCTTAAAAAGGGGAATTCTGCACCAAATACCACATTATATGCCCTTCTTTGGTGCTCCTGCCAAATCACAGCATATACACAGCCTTGGAGAAAAGCAACAGAAAGCCTACAGACTCTGCCTGACCTCTACGGGCTTCTTGTCCGTCTTTCAGTGTGCCCTCCATCATTAAAAAAAATAATTACATTGCATTTACTCATCACATTTAGCATCCATTGTTGAAATAGCTTCACAAATAGTCATTCTTACAACAATCTTGTAAGACAGGCCAGTCAGGTACTGTTCACTTATTGCACATGGGGACTAAAGGCTCCGTTACCTCCACTCAGCCTCAATGTGCAGGCATTCATACTTCTCCTGGACTTCGCCAACCGTCAAGTCTGGGTGGAGCCAATGGATCTCATCGGATTTCACATGTTTCAGGCGTAGCCCATAGCACTCGGCCAGCTGGATGTCCGGACCAATCCTCCCGCTCAGCAGGATGGATTCGATCACTCCCTGTAAAACATAATTTTGATGGAATGCTGATGGATTGAGGATGAGGTCTGAGTGGGAGAAGACAACACAAATCTGGAAGAAAAGTCTTATGAAATCTGAATATGGAACTCTGGAGAGAAGGCACAGCTAGCTCAATGGGGCAATGCTTTCAAGAAGAATGCCTTTTTCTTGATATTAATTTGAGGTTGACATAAGGACTAGCTTTGTAATAAAAATGGAGTACTACACATTCCCCTGACCTAGACAGTCCAGGCTAGCCTGATCTTGTCAGGTCTCAGAAGCTAAGCAGGGTCAGTCATGGTTGGTATTTGGATGGGAGGCTTCCAAGGAAGCACAGAGGCAGGCAATGGCAAACCGCTTTGAAAACCCTACGGGGGGGTCATCGTAAGTCAGCTGGGACATGACAGCGCTTTCCACCACTATTACACACGGGTTTTGAGACTGTTCTGTCACAGGCCTCTTTTGGCAAGATGTTTCCAGATGCTCTCATGCAGCAGTGGGCACCACCTGTACATTCTCATTCTATGCAAGTGTAATGTATTCAGCCTGACATGCCCGGACTTGCCCGGGCTGGCCAGGCACAAACCATCTGTAGCTTGAGTCGAAAGACAAAGGATCTGAAGGATCCTAGCTGGCCCTATCAAAGGGCTAGTTTTCCAGCCGGGAGACCAATGGTCACCCGGTTACTGTAAATAGCCTATTAGGAGTAGGGGGTGTGGTTATGGGTACTTGGTGGCGGGTTTTCTGAACGCATATAAACCGGCCTGCAAGCTGGTCAGTTGTCTTTGTCCTGAACCTAATAAAGGTATGCTTAGCTGAAATCACTCTCCGTCTGCATACTTTTCAGCAAGCCATCTTGGGTGTTCTTCCTAAGCCCTTCAGCCAAGCGATGTAATTGCCAGGCTTTTCTACACGCACAAAAAATTGCAACTGAGATTCTGAAAATCTAAAACTTCTTCTGACATGCAAGACTGGATTACAGCAGCTTGGGAATTTGAGCTCAGGTCTCCCAGGTTCAACTCCAGCACTTTAACCATGATAGCACACCGAGCTTTCTTCTCCCTGCATACCGTGGTCCTAGTTTCAATCAGGCCTCTATGCACCTGGGAACTGAATTCTCAGCGTGGAATTTGCAACTCACATGTAACTGGCAAACCTGGACAGAATCCAAGGCAAATGGAAAGTATAATTATGCCCTGAGCGTTAGCTTGATTTGTTCTAGGTATTGAGAGGTATGTTAAAAACAGAAAATGTAATAGCTTTTTAAATGCTTGCTTTAAAAAAAGGAGGGGGGGATATATGGCATTCTTTACATCTGCTACGTTCTTAAAGGCTATTTTAAATCCCACCAGATTCCTACATGGAGAAATACTTATGTGTAGAACTAGCATGCAACCTGGGTATGTAACGTATACACCATGTAACACATGGTGCTCTCAGGGAAGTGGATGATCAGTTTTACTGAGAGAGGGGAGAAAGTTCATACAGCCTCTAGGGTTATGTGGTCTATACCAGAATGCTTATGGGCCATCCATGAGAAAATCTGATCTGGAGTTACTCCAGATTTTGTTATCCTGAAACTACAATGAAACACGGAGTGGAGTTTTGAATATCCACAAATAGGGTTGCCAAGCTCCAGGTGGGGCCTGGAAATCTCCTGCAATTGCAACTGATCTCAGATGAATGGGGATCAATTCCCCTGGAGAAATTGGCTGCTTTAGAGGGTGGACTTTATGGCATCACACCCCACCTCCCACAGGCTCCGCCCCCACATCTCCAGGAATTTCCCAACCTGAAGCTGGCAACTTCATCAGATACGTTTGCCAGGTGTCCCCCACCTGGCCAGCGGCAGAGGATGGGAGGGGTAGGGTTGCCAGATCCAGGCTGAGAAACTCATGGGGATTTGGAAATGGAGCCCAGCGGAGGACAGGGACCTCAGTGGGGTAGAATGGCATAGATTCCACCCTCCCAAGCATCCATCTTCTCCAGGGGAACTGATGAAGATGAACTGTAATTCCAGAGGATCCCTGGGTCCCACCTGGAGGCTGGCATCCCTACTATCAGACTTTATGAGAACACTCCTCCTTAGATTTTTGCAAACTACACTCTGCCTACATAGGGTATTTTGCAGGAGAAATAATCCCCCCGTCACTGCCTTCGGTTCTCCCAGCTTAATTTCCCCAGTTCCAAATAAATAGTTAGCAGCCTGCTTCACTCACCCGAATCGCAGTGGTGACGGTGCATTTCACTAGCTTGAAGTTCTTGCCCATGTTGAAGCTGTTGCTGTAGAAGCAAACCTTGAGGATCCTCACTTCATCTCTATCGAAGTCAATGGGCACGGCCACCATGGTGGACTCAGAGGGCCCTGCCAGGCTGAAGCAGCTGCGGAGCGAATTTGCCCTCAGCCGGCTCAGGGCCTCTGGCAGTCCGGACATCATGGTGAAAAATGGGGTCCTACAACTACAGCATCACTTCCTGGGAAGAGAAGAGAAGCAGATATTTTGTTGTGACGTTTTGCAGCTTTGGAGCTTTTCAATACATGATTACAGGCTTTACTGTCATGTAAAATGTGGCAGTGTTAGGGTTGTCAACTCTGGGTAGGGAATTCCTGGAGATTAGGGGGTGGTGCGTGGGGTGTGTAGAAGTTCAACGGGGAGGTGATTCCATAGAGTCTGCTCTCTGAATCTGCTATTTCCTCCTGGGGAACTGATCTCTGTTGCCTGGAGATCAGTTGTCATTCCAAGAGTTCTTCAGACCTCACCTGGAGGCTGGCAAGACTAGGACTTCCTAAGTAAAGTAGCATAGATTTTATTGTGGTTTTAAATGTTGTTATTCTGTTACATGTTTTATTGTATTTTATATTTCGGCTTTGCCGCATGTGAGCCGCCCTGAGCCTTTGGGAGGGCAGGATACAAATAAAAAAATAAAAAATAAAATAAATAAAATAAAGAAGTAATAAAGACATGTCTGGCCTGTATCACTTGACCCGGGGGAGGGGGGGGGCTCACATAATAGAATAAGCCTCCATCCAAAAGAATTACCTCTGTATAGAAAACTAGATGCTAAAGGTTTTGGCCTACTTTTGCCCTTGCCTTTTTTAATTAAAAAAAAGAAGGGAAAACCCCCACCACCCTCCATAAGGCCCTCCCCAGAAGGGAGGCAAAGCTCTCTTACACACCACTTCTCTGTGCTCTGTAAGTGAGAATTTGAATTGCCTCTAAAACAGGGATGGTTTGTCTTATTTGCTTGAACTGTGGTAATGAGAAACTCTTAGGGGAGGGATACAGTCCCTGAGAATTTCATCTCTATTGCACAGGGAAGAAGGAATAAAATTAAAAAAAAAAAATACTTTTGCCCTTGCCTTGCTAGATTACTGCATGCCAGATTCATCTTGGGTGGCAGAGCATCACCTCAACAGCGATACAGCCCAGACACAGGTTCATTATCTCTATCTAGAGCAAAGCGACTGTGGCTTCTTTGTGGCTAGCAAGCTACCGTGGCAGGTATTAAAATACAGCTGAGCATGTCTGCCGGCCTTCCTTCCTGAAAGAAACTGCTTCTGTCTCTCATAAAGACTCAGAGAATTACAGAGAAACCTCCCAGTTGCCAAATATATAGAATTACAGAATCAACCGGGGAACCGTAATATGCAAATATGATTTTATCAAGTGAATGAATATTTGAAAGTGTTACATACATAAAGTTACAAAAATATTATAACAGATAAGAGAACCACAAGTTGTATTTGTATTGCATTTAACGAAGCTGTAGACTTTTTCCTCTTCATTTCGTTTCCAGGCTTCCTCAGAAGTAGACTCTCTCGTACAACTACCACAAAGCAGACACCACATTTCAACACATCTCAAAGAATTACCAAAATTACAAATGGGAAAGCAATTATAATAAACATATATTGTACCTATTTATTGTGTGTTGTTTCTTCCTCATACACTCTCTATATTTTCCAAAGTTTATATTCCTAAAATTTAAAGCAGTATAAAAATACATTACTATATTATTTATTTAATAGATATTTATAATTTGCTTATAGAAAGGCAGACACTCACCCACTAGGTAACAATAACCTTCATACCCGGCTCCAATCTAATCTGCTTCCGCTATTCAGAGTTGGAATGCCTTAACGTTCTGGTGTATTGTCAGCCTAAATATATTTCCAGTTTGTTTTACTTAAAGGGAACATCATCCTGTTATGCCACATCATATAAATCCTATGTTACTACTATTTAAATCACTATTTATAACTACTACAATAAAACCACTAAATATCTGTTCTAGGAAACATGAAAGGTCCATGTCAATATTCAGACCTCGGGGACTTAAGGTTTGCAATCTGTGAATCCAATAGGCTTCTCTCTTAAGTAGAGCCCTTTTAGTATCAATTATATTGTAAGGATTTGTATCTAGAACCTCCAGTACTACAAAATTAAAGCTTTCACAGTCATGTCCCTCATTGAGAAAATGGGATACTAATGCAGAATCCTCATATGCTAAGCTTATTCTAGACTTATGTTCAGTAATGCGAATTCTAACAGCCCTTATAGAGCAACCAATATACAATTTTAAACTAGGACATTTTATTAAATACACTATTTTTTTCGTCGCACAATCGGTCAGACTTTTAAATTTTATATGCATCTTTAAATCCGGGAAATCCAAGCAGTCTGTTTCCAAGGCTTGCGGACCTACAGAACACCTGCCGCAACGTCTATGGCCCCTGGATGTCAAAGTAGTCTCTACTCTAGGGCTGTAATCTGCTCTTATTAACACATCTCGGATACTTTTAGTTCTCCTGAAGCCTATTTGTGGAGAATTTATACAACCTGGTGTATCATTTACTATGTACCAGTGTTTTCTTATGATATTCTTAATTTTTCCCGCAAACGGAGTATATTCTAAAGCACATGTGATTTGCTCCCTGTTTAAATTCCTTGCCATCTCCTTTAAGAGGCTCTGCCTTGATCTTGCAACTGTTTTAGATATTGCCCTCCTAATCACTTGCTCTGGATATGATTCTTAAATTGTGTATACATTTTCTGTTTCTCCTTATTAAAGTGTATATCATCAGTACAGTTCCTTTTTATACACAAAAACTGTCGCATTTTGTTTTAAATATCTTACATGGTATGATCTGTAATGTAAATAAGAATTCTTGTCAGTAGGTTTACAATAAGGTCTAGCTGCTAATGCTTGGGAAGATATAATATATATTTCTGTATCCAAAAATGTAATCTTATTTGAATCCCTATTGGCTGTAAATTTGATACTATCATGGCGTTCATTAAGCCATACAACAAAATCATCAAAAACTGTCCCATTTACAAAGACAAGAAATAAATAATCCAAAAAACTCTTGTAAAATCTCTTACCTATGGGACAGTTTTTGCGTATAAAAAAGAACTGTACTGATGATATACACTTTAATAATAAAAAAAGAAAAACTTAAACATTAATGGAATGTACTCCTGATCACTGTTTGTGTGTTTTGTGTTTTTTTGTGTGTGTGTTGATGATTATGTGTTGGAAAATAAAATTATTGGGGGGGGGGGATTCAGACACAGTTTTCCAGGAAGCAAAAATGACAGACTGGATATAAAAGTTTTTTCATGCTTAACACCATTCCTTAAAACTGAAACCCTAGAAAGACATGGTGGGCAAAGAGCAGTGGTTCTTGACATCTTAAGTCAGGCCAACAGATATGCCCATTTCTGTGTCTTCCAAAGCAAGCACAGGGTTCAGGAGATTGGGTGATGAGAGATTCTGCTGGCTGAATAACCCATGTTGATGCCCAGAGATCTAGCCCAGCATCCCCCACACGTGAGGCTCACCTTTGTTTTCCAAACTAAATTTATAGGCCTGATTACAACTATCAACCCTCAAAGGAGTCTCCCCTTGTCTCTGTGTGAGTTACTGTGTGGGGACTCCTCCTCTGAGTGCTGCTACCCGGCCCTGTGCAGAAGTACAGTGGAATTGCCTGTGGGGTGTTGGCTGATTGGAAGGGAGCAAGTAGAATTGCCAAAGGTCCTTCCCTTTTAACAGTGGATTAACCTGGATGACCCAAGCTAGCCCAATCTAATCAGATCTTTGAAGGAAAGCCTGGGTGGCCCTGGTTAGTACATGGATGGGAGGCCACCAAGGAAGTCCAGAGATGCTACGCCAAGGCAGGCAATGGCAAACCACCTCTACATAAGAACATAAGAGACGCCAATGTTGGATCAGGCCAAAGGCCCATCCAGTCCAACACTCTGGGTGCGTTCAGACGCGGCCTTTCTGCCGGCATAAACGCGATCAGACTCACCCTCCATCTTGCGAATGCCTCCGTTGGACGCCCGCTCACACGCTGCGGGCGTCGGCGTTTTTTTTTTTTTAAGCAGTTTGAGCATGCGCACAGGCAGCCATTCGGAGAATGGCGATTTTTGCGCATGCTCAACCCCCCCCTTACATTTAAACTTTAAAGGTAAGCACTTACCTTTAAAGTTTAAACCCCAACCTGGCCTCCCTGTAGTCCCGGACTCCACCGGGACGGTAAAGTAAGGGCTTTTTTTTTTTAATAAACAAACGCTCAGGGCGAAGGTTTGCCTGAGCGCATATCGCTTAGTTTTTTTTAAAAAAAATGGCGGGGGAAAGCCGGAAGCCTCAGGCTTCCGACGGAAGTGGCTAGGCAACGGTGGAGAGCGATCAGACGCCGGTTTGTATCGGAAGCCACCGTTGTACTCTGTTTACCACCACTTCGGACCTAGTGGCAGAGTACAACGGTGTAAAAGGATTTACAACGGTTAGGGACGGGAGGCAGATGTTCGCCGTGTGAACGCCCGTAAGTACACCGGTTGGAACCGGCACCCTAACCGTTGTAAATCCCCCGTCTGAGCGCACCCACTGTGTCACACAGTGGCCAGAAATACCAGTGCCATCAGGAGGTCCACCAATGGGGCCAGGACATTGACCCCCCCAAGCACCAAGAAGACAGAGCATCACTTGCCCCAGAGTCCCTATCTATACTATATCTATATCTATATCACACACCTCTGTTCACCTCTTAGCGATGCTAGACTCCAGGTGGGACCTGGGGATCGCCTGGAATTACAGCTCATCTCTACACTGGAGAAAATGGATGCTTTGGAGGCTGGACTCTATGGCACTGTACCCCACTGAGGTTCCTGCCCTCCCCAAACTGCACCACTCCCCACGCTGGTGGCCAGGGAGGACCTGCCAAGACATCTCTTGCTTTGAAAACTCTATGGTGTTGCTACTAGGGTCCCAGCCTCCAGGTAGAGACTGGAGATCTCACACTATTAAAACTGATCTCCAGGTGACAGAGATCAGTTTACCTAGAGAAAATGGCTGCTTTGGAAGGTGACCCCATTGAAGTCCCTCCCCAAACCCCACCCTCCTTAGTCTCCACCCCACCCAACTGGCCAGGTGTTTTTCAACCCAGACTTGGGAACCCTAGCTGCTACACATTTGTGACTTTAGGGTTGCCAACCTCCAGCTGGTTGCTGGAGATCTCCTGCTGTTATAACTGATCGCCAGGCGAGAGAGATCAGTTCACCTGGAGAAAAGGGCTGCTTTGGAAGGTTTGGCATTGCACCCCACTGAAGTCCCTCCCCTCCCTAAACACCACCCTCCTCAGGCTCCACACACCTCCTCCCACCTCTAGGTATTTCCCAATCCAGAGCTGGCAACCATAGACTTGATGGTACTTTCCACCACTGTTAACGAAGGGATGCTATTTACCTCCATGCCATGAAAGGCTTCAGCTTCCCTTTGTCACAGATTAAAGGGGCAGAACACTTTCTCTCCAGGCTGTTAGGAACCCTGTTTGTGCCAGACCCACGTTTCAAGGAGAAATGGGAATATCATTGGCTTGTTTGGAACCACTGAGGGCCTCGTGGGGAGGAGCCTCTATTAAAGGGACAGGACATCTTTCTCCACGCTATGCATTGCCTTTTTGTATGTGTGAGTTTTGAGTGCTGCTCTGACTACAGTTGGGCACAAGGGGGCAACAGAGCTGTGCATATCGGGCCCGCGCATTCCACCCCATAGTGGAGATATTTGATCCGGAGAGAGTGTGAATCTCACACGTACAGGCACTTCCTGAGAGAGACGGTCTTGGCTGGCTCCCCCAACCTGCTGCTTTGCCACAGCCTGGTGCCAATTTCAACTCTCCATCTGGTGGTACCCAAGCTCGGTGCTGTTTTCCAGGCCTCTGAGCTGAAGCACAGAGAAGAGAGGAGGCATCTCCCCTTCTCCTTCTTGACTTTTTTATGGGAAAGTGGTTCTTTCCTGCCTTCAGATTGCTAGCGCAAGAAAAGATTTATATGGCATGCTAACTGAGGGGTCAGTTCAGATCTGGGCAGGATTCCTTTACTAGTACTCAGGAAGGAGAATTTCACCAAGTTCGGTGTCTCTCCTCTGAACGGCGCAGCAGAGAGAAAAGCTGTTCCTGCTAAGACTTTGTAGATTGACCCCATCTGTACCCCTCCTATGAAGAGTTCAAAGCCGGACACGGGAGATTCTCTGTTGTCACAAAAAGCCCCGGGAGAGAGCAACTTGCTCAGGGTCTCCCAGTGAGCTTCATAGAAACATATGAAGTGGCTGTATACTGAGTCAGGCTTCTGAGTCCACCCAGCTCAGTCTGTTTTGGCTGGTGGCACCGGCTTTTGGGCAAAGAAAGGTCTTTCCCAGAAACTGCTACTTGAGATCCTTCCAGTGGCAAGGACTGAACCTTGAAAATGGACTGGATTTAGGATTTTCCGCATGCAAAGCCAGTGTGCTCCCACGGAGCGGTTGTCCCTCCCCAATACATTGTCTACGTATTGCTGTTGACTGAGTTGGGATAGCCCAAAACACACTACACCTTGCAGCTGTTCAGGGTCTAGGGGAGAAAGGTCTTCCCCAGAAACGTGCCACAACATGAAACTGAAAGAGTGCCATTTGAAATCCCCAAGCTGGAGATGCCAGAGACTGCACCTGGGACCTTTGGCATGTAAAGCAGGGACTCTCCCCTAAAGCCACAGCACCTGTTTCCTGGGTAAATGGAGTTTCAATCGGCATTTCTCAGATCTCAGCCATGGCCACCCCACCACCCTCCCTGCTTCTTAACAGTACAATAATCTCAAGCGGGGGCCTGCTAGGACTCTGGGGGAGGGGAAATCCCAACAACCACCCCCCCCGCCATTGGCTGCAACTTGCAACGCTTTTGCTTGTGTTTCCCCTGGTTCTTCCCCATCCCTTCTGTTTTGCTTTTTTCCATTCCACCCAACTGGCTCAGGCTGTGCTTCATTTCCCCGCCACCCAAGTATGGAGCAGAGGTCCATCAGTGGCTGTTAGCCACAAGGTATAGATAGGGGCTCTGGGGCAAGTGATGCTCTTGTTGCTTGGGGGGTGGGGTCAACAGTGGGAGGGCTTCTAATGTCCTGGCCCCACTGGTGGACCTCCTGATGGCACCTGGTATTTCTGGCCACTGTGTGACACAGAGTGTTGGACTAGATGGGCCTTTGGCCTGATCCAACATTGGCATCTCTTATGTTCTTATGCTCTCCTCCTTTTGTCCTCTTCCATTCTTGCTGGCTGTCGCTTTCATCTGCCCTTCTGGCTGTCCTCAGATGGAGACAGGAGACAAGCCAATGTCCCTGGGAAGGAAATTCCACAGCTTTGCTGCCATGATTCTCTCCTCTGGACCTGCCTTAAATCGAGTCAGACTGTCAGTCTATCTGGCCCAGTGAGATCTACTCTGACTGGCAGTGGCTCTCCAGGTCTCAGGCAGAGAAGGTATTTCTGATTTTTCCCCCTGCATGCAATGCATGTTCTCTCACCCCTGAACAATTGGGACTTTCCAGCAGTGTCAGCCATTTCTCTATACCCTATGTGCCTTGTGGACTTGCGTGTTAAACACGAACAAAGTATAAGAACCACAAGCCTCAGAAAGGGCCGAATGTTCCTGGCCGTGTGTTGTGTGTGTGTGTGCCCACATGCAGACACTTGCGAAAGCAGTAGTCTAAGGGTTAGAAAAAGAAAGTGGTTAGATACCGTTGTGGCTTGAGGCCTCCAGAGAAGCCTTCAGAGCCATGCAGCTGAGGATAGCTTGGCTGTGTTTACAGCACAGATGCTTGGTGCAGTTCTAATTGACACTGTTAATAACACAATGAAAACAGTGCACATGGTGCTACGTACTCTGCCCCAGAGGAGCTTGGGGGGGGGGGGGGAGGAAAGCAGAGGAAAGTGAGATATAGAACAGGCAGGGTGGGGCAGGGGTAGTGTAGCCAACTCTAGGCTTGGAAATACCTGGAGATTTTAGGGGTGGAGCCTGGGGAGGGGTGGAATCTCAACTGGGCACAATGCCATTGAGTCCACCATCCCAGGCAACCATTTGATCCAGGGGAACTGATCTCCATTGATTGGAGATCAGTTCTAATTCCAGGAGATCTCCAGGCCCCACCTGGAGGCTGGCAACACGGGGGGAAGAAATGTGTGCCAATATAATTACTTGTGTTCAGGGGTCGTTTCGTAGAAAAAGAGCTAGGGGAACTCATTAGCATAACTCATTAGCTTATGCCACACCCCCTGACATCACCGGACGTGTGTCATGAGGCCACACCCCCTGACATCACAAGAAGTGTGTCATAAGGCCACACACCCTGCCATCACCGGAAGTGTGTCATAAGGCCACAGTTAGTCTTAGTCTTAAAGGTTAGTCTTAAAGGTGCTATTTGTTAGTCTTAAAGGTACTATTTGAACTCTTGGACTATTTTGCAGCAACAGACTAACACAGCTACCTCGGGGAAGCTCCTGGATGGGGCTGGGAGTCCTTGCGGAGGCCACGTGGAGTGGCCTCGGCCAGGCAGAGGGGGAGGATGCCAACTTACCCTCCTGCTTCTTCCTCCTTCTGCAACAGAATGAGGCTGGAAGCAGGGGGCGGCCGGAAGAAGGGGGCGGGGCTTCGTCATGTGCCCCACCCCCCTGCACCTCACCTGGGGGAACTGCGATCCCCCGCGATCCCCCCCGAATCGACCTCTGCTTGTGTTGAATCTTTCCTGTTTGGATTCCTGGATGGATGAAGACCAGGCCTAAGGTACGTGCTGCTCAGTTGACAGACCACTGTCAAATATGCCCTGATGCCAATAATGCCACTATGCAGCTTTCCCTTTATATTTTATTCTGCTGTCATTTGTTAGCAAGGGCAGGCATGAGAACTGCTTATCCCATAGCCCTGCAGCATTCCAGGACAAATCCAGCAGCAGCACAAACATGGTGGGGAGGAGTAATAGCTCAGTGTTAGAGCATCTTGCTTTGCATGCAGAAGCTCCCAGTTTCAAACCCCAGCATCTCCAGCCAAAAGAATGACGTACAGTTGATATGAAAGACCTCTCTGTCGGAGGCCATGGAGAGCCACTGCCCACCAGAGCAGACAACATTGGCCATGGTAAACCAAGAGTCTGACTCAGTAGAAGGCAGCTTCATGTATTCGTGTGCATGCCCCTCTGAAGGGGAAGGTTAGACCTCTTCTTGCCCTCTTACCACCACCTTTGGTTTGAAGTTGTTGCTATCATTCTGCTTCATTTTTGCCTTTTTATTTCTTTTTCCTTAATGGAACATTAAGCTCACACTGGTGCTCCACAGTAAAAATCACACAGAAGAAGCACTCACTGAATCATCCACATTTTTAGGAATCGTACCAAAGAGAGTTAAAGAGAAGAAGAGAAGAGAAGAGATTGGGTTTATACCCCGCCCTTCACTTGGAGTCTCAGAGCGGCTTACAAACTCCTTTCCCTTCCCCTCCCCACAACAGACACCCTGTGAGGTGGGTGGGGCTGAGAGAACTCTGACACAAACTGCTCTTTTTCAAGGACAGCTGTGCCAGAGCTTTTGACTGACCCAAGGCCACATCAGCAGGTGCAAGTGGAGGAGTGGGGAATCAAACCCGGTTCTCCCAGATTAGAGTCCGCGCACTTAACCACTACACCAAAAGGCAATGATGAAATCCTAGAGCTGGAAAGGGTCTTACAGAATGTCCAGTTCAACCTCTGTTCAATGCAGCAAATCCAAAGTCTGAGCATCCCTGACAGATGGCTGTCCAGTCTCTGCCTAAAAACACCTGGTGAGGGGGAGCCCATCCATCTCCCCCAGGAAACTTGTTCCATTGCCAAACTCCTCATGACATTAGGAAGATTTCCCAATATTTGTGTAAGAAGTACCCTCCTGTTACTAAGGCCAAGTCTTGCACCCTGGAGCAGCAGAGAACAAGTCTTTGCCCTCTTCCATTCGCCAGCCCTCCAGGTAAAGGTACAGTCGTGACTCTTCTCGGTTTTCTCTTCTCCAGGCCAAACATCCTCAGTTCCTTCAACTGTTCCTCACAGGACTTGTTTTCCAGACCTATGACCATCTCTGTTGCCCTCCTTTGAACCTGTTCTAATTTGTCCACCGAAAAC
Source organism: Gekko japonicus (assembly GCF_001447785.1). Taxonomy (NCBI): domain Eukaryota; kingdom Metazoa; phylum Chordata; class Lepidosauria; order Squamata; family Gekkonidae; genus Gekko; species Gekko japonicus. The sequence continues at coordinate 4,093,156 of NW_015159711.1, forward strand.
TGAACTTGAGACGACTCCTTATAAAGTTAGTGCTTCAGAAGTATTTAAGCAATAACTGACATTTTTTATCCTGTCAACTGACTGAATCTTTTCTCGCTGATAACATGACCGCCCCCAAACTGGGTGTTTGAACCAAAGGTATACTCTCCAGCATTTCACAGAAGGGCTGCCTTTGAATATGTGTGTGGGGCTACGGTGAAATTCAGCAAGATGATCCAGTGGATGATGGGGGCGACATAGTCCAAATGAGACTGTCTTACTGCCAGCCCACCACTTGTCCCTTTTCACATTTTCTGCTCTCTGGTCCCCCATCTGCAGAGATGAGGCAGGCGGTGACCAGAAACTGGCTTTTTTACAATGGTAGTACCATGCCTTTGGAATGCCCTACAGTTTGAGGCTCGCTTGGAACCCATCTAAGGGCTTTTCCTCACACTTGACTTAACCCAATCCAAAGCCTTTTATTGGCATAAAAATAAAGATACAGTAATCTAAATACAAAATCATGCAGAGTAAAATTAAAATTGCAAAGTAACATCAGAGAGTAACATCATAATAAAACCTAATTCATAATATCACTTATCAGCAGAGGTCATTGCGGGGGGGATCGTGGGAGATTGCAGTTCTCCCGGGTGAGGTACGGGGGGCGGGGCACATGACGAAGCCCCGCCCCCCGCGTCCGGCCGCCCCGCTTCCGGCCCTCATTCAGCTAGGAGGAGGCAGGAGAAGAGGGAGGGTAAGTTGCTTCCTCCCTGCCTCTCCCCACCCCTGCCTGCCTGGGGCCAGGGAGGGCCTTCACGGGGCTTCCTTGCACTCCCGCCGGCCTTGCAGGTCCACCGCTGGGCCCCTCATAGGGCTCGGCAGTGGAGCTGCAAGGCCGGCACCGGCGGCCGGGACCGTTGGGGACAGGGTGTGTGGCCTTATGACACACTTCTGGTGATGTCAGGGGGTGTGGCCTTATGACACACTTCCGGTGATGTCAGGGGTGTGTGGCATATGCTAATGAGTTATGCTAATGAGTTCCTCTAGCTCTTTTTCTACGAAACGACCCCTGCTTATCAGGCCGTAGGACCATGGCACTGCAGAGAAACTTTGCTACTATTTCAGTTATTTCTGTATCTGGATTATCGAGCAAGAAAAGAAGCTAAAAATCATCAGGGGTCTAAACATTGGCCTAATATGGGATATAGAAGATCCCAACGGGACGACAAATAGAGAGGGCACTGGAGGAGGACATGGGCAACAGTTTCAACACAGTCCTTCATACAAGGACAGCACCTGCTAGGATAGGGAATCCCTTGGAATCTGCCAGATAAAATAGCTGAAGGAAGAACATTAAGTCTAGCCAAGGATATGGCTTTACGCAAATTTGGAGCTATGAATTGATAGAGGTATACTGCTGGAAGATTTGCATTAGGAACAATCCCAAGATTTAAGGGAGAACAGGTTCTGTTAGCCAGGCTATAAAGAGTTTGTAGCTCTGATCCCAATAAACTAGATTTTATCTTTAAAAAGTCCTCAGACTCAGAAAGCATATATAAGGATTCTAGAGACAAATTCAGGGAACTTATTTTGGCTTCGATGTAGGATAGCCATCTGGAATTAACAGATTCAGAAAGTAGTTGGTACATATAACTGAAGGGGTCAGAGTTGAAATGGAGTCATAACCAAAATTTAATAGTGTGGATCCATGCCTTAGTAGCCAGCAAATTCTAACCGCACTCCAAACATAAAGCAGCATATGGGACACACATAGGTACCCCCATGATCTTTCACAGAAAAGTAGAGTGGACGCTTGACTTAACATAAGAACGTAAGAGAAGCCAATGTTGGATCAGGCCAATGGCCCATCCAGTCCAACACAGTCACACAGTGGCCAAAAACACCAGGTGCCACCAGGAGGTCCAGCAGTGGGGCCAGGACACTAGAAGACTTACTCCTGATTTTCTTGGCAGTCAATCCAAAAGCACTGGAATCCATTTGGGTCCAATTGTTCCACATGTCTGCCCTCTCTCTGCATTTTCACTTTGGAGGGGAGGGCAGTTTATAAATCAAATAAATAAATAATTGAGACAGTTCATTGTCTTCCAGAAACGCCTTAAATAATCAATATGCCATTCTAATGATACCTAAAGGAAGTTCTCTGTTTTCCCAACTTTCCATTTTTAAAAAGTAAGTCTCTAACCAGTTTGGTGTAGTGGTTAAGTGCGCGGACTCTAATCTGGGAGAACCGGGTTTGATTCCCCACTCCACCACTTGCATCTGCTGGATGACCTTGGGCAAGCCATAGTTCTGGCACAGCTGTTCTTGAAAAAGAGCAGCTTCTGTCAGAGCTCTCTCACTTACCTCACAGGGTGTCTGTTGTGGGAAGGGGAAGGGAAAGGAGTTTGTAAGCAGCTTTGAGACTCCTTTGGGTAGCGAAGGGCGGGGTATAAATCCAATCTCTTCTTCTCTTCTTCCTCCACAGACATATGCCTTTTCCTTTGTGTCTCCACAAGGGAGGGGTATAGAGACTTACTTTTTAAAATGAAAGCTGGGAATTAAGAGAACCTCCTTGACCTATCACTACAGTATAGTATATCACTATATTGCTATTTTATGGCCTTTAAATAAATCCAAAACAAAAGTGTGGGAGGAAAGGGAGTGGTCTGACGATGACCACAGCCCATCCATCGAAAAGAGGGCTGGAGGTGGGTAGGGTGGGACAAAGAAAACCGACGGAAACATTGTGCACGAGGAAAAAGTCAACTCAAATTCATCAACCAACCACAACACAAAAAGGTAAAAGTGGTCTCAAAAGAATTGGGGGGGAAACAAAGGGGTGGGATAAAAAACAAAGTGAAAACAAAAGGCACAAACATGCGCGTGTAAATTAGGGGATGAGTATGGTAAGTACCAGGCCAAAACATTTATCATTGTCATCGTCATCATCATAGCCTGCCTTTCCCAGATATCTATCATTTTTATCCTTCCCTCCTAAGAGTAAAGGATGGTGCATGTGGTTCTCCCTTTCTCTATTTTATCTTCCCTGCAACCCAGTGAGGTAGGCTAGGCTGGGAAAGTGTTGTCCAGCCAGCTTCATGCCTAAGTGAAGATCTGAACTCAGATCTCAGTATCACTCCAGCACTAACCACTACACTGGCTGGCTTTCAGTTTCCATGCAAGAGGGAGCAGGAGCAATATATGACCCTAGCAGGTGCTCCTGACTGCTTAACCATGGTTACCTATCGCCACTTTTTAAATCCCATCTTCCCCCCTATAAGCCTTCAAAGCTTGTTCAAGCCGTGGGCACTTCTGGGACTTTTAGAACAAGTAGTGGAGCTCAATAGAGAAAGCCACAGCCCTCAGTTTGCAAGGCCTGAGCAAAGCTCTCAACGATAGGACGTTTTGGAGGTCATTAATAAACAGGGTCACCATAATTTGGAAGCGACTTGACGGCACTTAACAAGCACACAGTTGGGCTCTGCCACAAGCAAAACAGCTGCTGGGGGGGGGGGGCTGGTGCCGGTCAGGAAATGGTCGAGCTAAGTGTCTTCCAATGATGGAAGCAGCTTTCCTAATGGATGCTCCCCATAGACACTAGGCGATGCCTCCTGAGCTCTTTTGAAGCTCTTCGTGATCTGATTGGCTCTTTGCTCTAGAGAAGAAGGAAGTGGGCACCAGCAAACATGTGAGCAAGAGCATGGCACCCGCCGTTAGGGGATTCCAGCGTTCTAAGGAGTTCTGGGTGACCTGACAGGGTTCCCCCCCTCCTCCATTTTAGCTTCACAGTCTTCTGGATAGGCAAGGATGAGAAAGTGGGTGAGTGGCCCAAGATCAGTTTATAGACTTCATATCTGATTGGAGACTTGGATCCCAGTCTCCTCAGCCCTAGTCCACCAAGGCACATGCTGTGCCACACTGGCTTTCGACAGAACCTTCTGCAAGGTAGGGCTAAAATTGTTCTGTACAAAACTCAAATCAATGACAACTTATTTACTTATACTCCATTTTCCTCCTCAGTGGGAATCTAAAGCTATTTACATCATCATCTTCCCTCCACCTCTCTGGCTTCTGAGTAATCAACCAGGCATTCCCTGTACATTTCCCAAGCATATCTTTGCCTCCACAAGGACTATAAACTTGCTTTCCTTTTTAAAAATGAAAGCAGAGATTCTAATGCCAAATTATTGGCAGTACCTACCCCCACCCTGCTACTGTGGAACTGTGGCATGGACACACTGAGAGCCAGCATGGCACACAGCAGTGTGAAGAGCGGCACATTCTAATCTGGAAAGCCAAGTTGGATTCCTCACTCCTCCACATGAAGCCAACTGGGTGACCTTGGGCCAGTCACAGTTCTCTCAGAACTCTCTCAGACCCACCAGCTTCACAGGGCACCTGTTGCAGGGAGAGGAAGGGAAGGTGATTGTAAGCCACTTTGAGACTCCTTTAGGTAGAGAAAAGCGGGGTATAGTGTAGTTACTAAGCAAACATTGTTCCCCTAAAATGTAATGTGAGTGGGCTCCATTTAGTTTCTCTCTCTCTCTCTCTCTCTCTCTCTCTCTGCTCATTGCATTTGGTCTTAGAAGAGGAGAGAGCGGTACTGGCAAGCTTGTACAAGTTCCAGAAACAGTTCAGTATCTGAGCTTTGCTGACTTGCTCGTTCCCCTTCTGAGTCACTGCTGAGGTAATGCGGGAGACACAAAAATAGGAACCCCTCTCTGCCGTCTTGTGTACCTAAAACGGAACCGCCTACAGGTGTTATCGGAGCGCAGTGGATCTACGGAGGTGTCTGCAGAATCACTCTTTGGTACTCCACAATCATCAATAATTTTACCGTCTCTTGGTTTGAGCCTCACAGTCACCAAGGTGCATTATCATCGCCACTGTAGGGGGCCAAGCCAGACAAAACCCTAGGGGCTTGCAAAGGAGTAGCCGTGTCACTCTGTTGGAGCAAAATAAAGCACAAGTCCAGTGGCACCTTAAAGACTAACAATGGCCCCGGTCACACGGAGCATTAGGCACGCTAGAGAGACGGAAGATAGGCGGATGTTCCGGGCGCGATCTCACCGCCACATCTGGGAAGTGTAGAGCTCCCGTGGCGCACCCGAGGCTTCCCGCTGAAGATGCGGGGTAAAAAACTAGTACCTCGGAGGTACTAGTTTCCGGAAACCGTGGGGCAAGGGTGGGCGTCTGATCACATTTCCGCTCATGTCCCCTCACAAAAAGGTTTTTTCCCCCCAAGTCTCCACGGATGCGCACAAGCACCCAACAGAGCATGCGCACATTTCAGTTTTTTTTAAAAAAACACAACCCCGTTTGCTGCGCCGCTCCGCTCCGCTTCTTTGCCGCGTCGTGTTATCGGCACCTCCCCCCTAACCACGGGAGCTCGACGGGACCTCAACCCGACGCCTGATCGCGCAGTCGCGCATTAGTTTGCTCCGGGGCAAACAGCCACGCCTCCCCCCTGCATTTTCCTGCCCGTGTGGCCGAGGCCAATGTTTATTTCCATATGACTCATGAAAGCTCATACAGAAATGAATGTGTCTGTAAGGCGCTACTGGGCCTTTGTTTTAAAATCCTAGAATATCACAGCATCCAGTGTGGTGTAGTGGTTAAGAGTGGCAGACTCTAATCTGGAGAACTAGGTTTGATTCCCCCACTCCTCCTCCACATGAAGCCTGCTGGGTGACCTTGGGCCAGCCACAGTTCTCTCTCTCAGAGGTCTCTCAGCCCCACCTACCTCAGAAGGTGCCTGCGGTGGGAAGAGGAAGGAAAGGCGACTGTAAGCCCCTTTGAGACCCCTTAGGGTAGAAAAAAGCGGGGCATAAAAACCAACCCTTTTTCTTCTTCAAACTGAAGCTGTAGGGGGGAGGCCGTTTGGGTCAGGGCTAGGCTTCCCTGCCCCAGAGGCCAATTTCCCAGTGCCGCCGGATCGGGCCCCAGGGGGAACTCCTCCCCGACGTGTGCGTCACCTGGACGTGACGCGAACATGCCGTGCACGCTGGGGGGCGGGCCACGGCCATCCGAGGGAAAACTCTATGGTTTTCCCTTGTACGGCCGTGGC
>NW_015159711.1:4099314-4138473 GCF_001447785.1 Gekko japonicus
ACCCGAGTGGGGGTGTGGGTGGGGGGGGGAGGGGAGCAGGTTTAATTCCCCCTGCCCAAGCAGTTTTGTCTGTTGAAACTGACACCCCTTCTCCCAGCTTTTTATTACCCAGGAAAAGAACAGTTTCAGAGTCCTTGCCCCCATGCATCCCGTGTATCTATTAAGGTTCTGTTTACTAGACAAACTCTAGCAGTTCTGTGATTGGATCTTTTCCAAAGCATGTGAGGGTCTGATTTGGATTGCAATTGCAGTGTACACAGACAGGGGATTTCAGCCTCCTGCCCCTGCAACATTTTCCTGACTTGAAATGGCTCTGGGGAGCCACTATTTGCCCCAATGGGAAAATGTACATGTACAGATGGGCTACATATGTACTCATGGGGCACACACAAGTTTCCCTAGGGGAGCAAATATGAGGTCTTTGGGGTCAGGCTGGGCAAACAGTGCCGGGGGGGGGAGCTTAAGCCCTTTCCCTGCATGCCACAGTCCCATTCAGAGCAGAGCCTGCTCATGCCTGAGAATTCAGTTCTCAGTGTAGAACTCCCAGAACACATCTGTTCAACAAGACCAATGGGTTGCCATCCCCCCCCCCCCCGGTCGGGGCAGGGGCTTCCCCAATTTCAGGAGCTCCAATCTGCGGCCAGCCAATTGGCCAGTCGGGGAAGCCCCATCCCCAAACAGCCCCCTCCTGCATCAGCATCGTTGGCGCAATGACATCACCCAATAGTGACATCATTGCGTTGCCGAAGTTTGGGGGGGCAATGCTCTAGTTTTGGGGCAAACCCTTTGGTTTTGAGGGCAAAAACCCACAGAGTTTCTCCCAAAAAATACAGCTTCCCCCTGGAAGATCTCAACGAGGGTTCAGGAGCCCCCCGCTGGATTGGAGGTAGGACCTGGCAACCCTAGGACCAAGGTAGACACATAGGGCGGTATGAGGACATTCAGGGGGGCATATGAAGACTTTGTAATGCCTGACTCTTAAGAGAGCTTCACCAACCAGCAACAAGAGCCTATATTAAAATCCAGGCCAAAAGCATTTAAAAGGATAAAAGCCCTCCTCATTTTGAACAATTTGGTCTCATTTTTTTCTTTTAAAACTCAATGATGTCATTCTTAGTGGAAAAGAACAAGGAAAGACAACAATTTTCACTATTGGGACAATCCACTGGTGTTGCACGGAGCTGCTCTTGCCCGATTCCCATTCATTTCATTAACCTTGTTCATAAATTACAGTGAACACAAGTACAATCTGTGTACAGCGTCCGCTTGATTTTTCATTACGTATTGAGTACTCTTCGTGGTACATTCAATGCATGTATAGCTCAATGTGTGATTTTAAACCCTATATTTATCCAGATTCTGGTCCCTAGTTGCACTGGTGAAGTTAACATGCATTGGCTCTTTCTTACAAATAAATATATGCACACCATGTTGTGTGCACACCAGGATTACCAGGTCCTTCCTGGCCACCGGCAGAGGATGGGGGGCATAGGGTTGCCAGATCCAAGTTAGAATGCCTGGAGATTTGAGGATGGAGCCTGGGGAGTCCACCCTCCAAAGCATCCATTTTCTTCAGGGGAACAGATCTCTATAGTCTGGTGTCATTCTGGGGGATCCCCAGGTCCCACCTGGAGACTGGGATAGCTCACGCACACTCAGGGGTCATTTCCTGCGGGAGCACACAGGAGCAGAGCTCCGGCAGTAAGGAGCCATGGGGGCGGGCACATGCAACAAGCCCCGCCCCCTGCTCCCAGCAGCCCTCAGTTGGGCCACGAGGAGCAAGAAGCAGCCAGGTAAGTTGCAGAGCCCCCCACCCCACCCGGCCTGCCTTCAGGTACAAGCTCTCCCTCCTCTGTGAGGGCAGATCTGCGCATCCCCCCCCAAATAGCTAGCAATCCAAAAGAGTCCAGTGGAGCCTGAGCAGTGGGTGTTGCCTTCTGACACACTTCTGGTGATGTCAGGGGGTGTGGCATATGCAAATAAGTTATGCTAATAAGTTGTGCTAATGAGCTCCTGCACCTCTTTTTCTACGAAATGACCCCTGCGCACACTCACTGTAACACGTGAACAGGGCAGTGTAGCTTGAGTAGAGAGAACTTGTGTGTGTGTGTGTGGGGGGGGTGTCTTTCACGATTTCAGTTCTTTCCTTTCCTCTCCTCTACAAACTCAGGACCCTTTTGAGTTTGCATGATAATCTCAGGGCAGACCTGTTTTTATTTACTTTGTTTTTTCCCTTATACCTTCGATGTTTCGAGAAATGTGTCATCTATAGTTGGTAACTGCTGAAGATGTACTGTTCCAACCTGCCTACCCTGTACTAGCTCCACATCACCGCAATTATCTCCAACAGTTGTTCTGAGAGAAAGAGACCGAAATAATATCTCATTTGACAGCAGGCCAGAATGAAGTGCTGACAACAGCCTTGCTGAGTTAATACCTTTGCCAAGGAACTGGCTCACAGAATTCCTTCGGCCTCCTCGCCCTGAAGAGGGAACTTGGAGCATGAAGGGTACACAGGGTTGTCAACCTCCAGGTGGCACCTGGAGATCTCCTGCTATTACAACTGATCTCCAGACAACCAAGATCAGCTCCCCTGGAGAAAATGGCTGCCTTGGAGGGTGGACCCTGTGGCATTGTACCATGACAGAGGCCCCTCCCCTCCCCAAACCCCTCCCTCTCCCAGATCCACCCCCAAAATCTCCAGGTATTTCCCAACCCAGAGCTGGCAATGCTAAGGATGTACATCAGGCTACAAAGGCCTCCTAGCCTTTTCCCAAGGGGGACAGAGAGTTAAGGTGTCATTATGCATGCTGTACTACATAACAGTGGCCTTTTGGAGCTTTCAGTGAGGCATGGTGGCCTCTGAGATGGGGCTGGAGATGCCTTAGAGCAGCAGCTCCCAACCTCTTTGGTATGGTGACCCACAGGTCCAAATTAACTTGGTATGGTGACCCATCCAGGGCTGTCCCAAGGTTTTTGGGCGCCCTAGGCGAACTATGACTTCTGTTCCAGCATTCCATTTTCTATAGTGCCCAACCAGATGTTTTTGATAAGCCAACAGTCATCCCACAAAGGGTGCAGCTGCCCCCAGCTATGAACCCCAAGCAACTGGCATTCTGACATACACAGTCTCTGCACATGGAGGTTACATCTAGGGATGCCAGCTTCCAAGTGGGACCTGGGGATCACCCAGAATTTCAGCTCATCGCCAGTCTACACAGATCTGTTCCCCAGGAGAAAATGGATGCTTTGGAGGGTGGACCCTATGGCATTGTACCCTGCTGAGGTCCCTGTCCTCCCCAGGCTCTATCCCAAAATCTCCAGGAGTTTCCCATTTGGATCTGGCAGTCCTAGGCCCCCCCCCATCCCTTGCTGGTGGCTGGTGGAGACCTGGCTATCCTGGTTACATCCCAGCCTTTGACCACCCTCTCCTCCTCCATTCATCCCTCTAATCCCCTTTAAGATTCTAAGAAACTCATTTGAGTAACCATCAGGACATGTTTCACTTGATCAACATGTACATGCAGTGAAGAAAAAATACCAACTGATGTATGACATGGAAGATATTGTGTCCTGGGTCAGATCTTGGTGTCCAAACTGCAAAAGAGAGCAGTGGAAAAGGCAGGGACAGCCATTAGGGAGGGCCGGCCTGCAATTCACTCTCAGAGGCTTTGTGACCCACTTCTGGGTCACAACCCACAAGTTGGGAAACACTGCCTTAGGGCAAAAATCACACGCCTGTGCTCCCTGATTGCCTGTGCTCCCTGATTAAAGCAGAGATAAAGGAATCAGAGAGATGACGCTGGCACCGGGATTGGATCAGATCCACATTTGCAACTTTATGGGTTTATCTATACTGCAAACCTGTGTTGGTTGGTTTTGTAATGCGCCTTTAACTGTCATAGCTTTCCCAAGGAATTCTGTGGATTGTAATTTGGGGAAGGATGGGAATTCTCTGTTCAGTGTATAGATGAACACAAGTGAGAAGGCTGCAAGGACCTGTGGGGATCATGTCATGTCTAGCCCTGTTGATAATTAGATATATTGATAGGGTTGCCAGCTGTGGCTCACGGAATTCCTGGAGACTGAGGAGGCGGGGCCTGGGGAGGAGAGGGAGCTCAATGGGCATGTGATGTGATGTCAGTTTAGGCCTTCTGTTTCTCCTAGACTCTATGGTATACTATAGAGTCTGCACTCTGAGGCCACCATTTCTTCCAGGGGAGCTGATCTCTGTAGTCTGGAGATCAATTATAGTTACTGGGGAAGAAGAAGAAGAAGAGGAGGAGGAGGAGGAGATTGGATTTATACCCTGCCCTTCACTATCCAAAGAAGAACTCCAGACCTTGAGGTTGGTAACCCTACATGTACACGATTTGAGCTGTGAGCCACTGTAGTACTACACTCTCCATGTTTTGTTTCGATGTGCAATCTTCTCTCTGAACTGATCTCAGAGGGAAACTGGTTCTATGTGCTTTATAACAGAAGCTGGCTGTACATAGAGTGTTTTGGGGCTGGAAACCAGGACGGTTCACCAGCTCACATTTCCTCCCTGTATCTGACAAAGGGAGCTTTGCCCCTCAAAAGCTCACCCCCCCAAAAAAAAAGTCCTGTTGGTCTCTACTGGACCGGAATCCAACTCTTCTGCTGCCAGCCAACAGGGCAACCCTCCTGAACCTATCCTCCCTCAAGCAGTTTTTCAGTGTTTTAAAAAAAAGATTCTGCTTTTGTGAAAAATAGAGACAACTGTACTTTTAATTGAACATGTGGCATTTAGACCACCTGTTGCATGAGGAGGGAAAGGACTATGCTGACTTCTGAATCAGTGTTTGATTCAGGTGGCCAACACGTCTGTCAATTCTGCTGGGAAGCTGGTGGTGCTGGTGGGGAGCCAGACTCAAGCAGTGGGCGCAAAACTCACAGTTAGCCCTGATTTGTATGTGTGTTTGCACGCCCCCTTAGAGATTCCTGGGGAGAGGGAATGACTACTGAATCATTTTCTGTTTGTAATGTTCCAGTGAATGTACCTACCAACATTCACATGAGAATGGTGGCAATCACAGATGAATGTGATAGATGTGTGAAAACTGAGAGACACGCTGGCAAATGTTGACAGTCACTTAAATGTGATGACCATCTCTCAATGGAGTGTATCCCCAAAAGGGGGGGGGGATATCTTATATTTTTGCAAGCATTTACAACATTCATCTATGACTGTCAACATTCACCAGATTTTGAACACTCGCTGTAAGACACGTTGCAGCCACAAATGCCAAGTTTTGAAGGTGACACTGTTTAAAACACACAGAGAGACCTCAAAACACAATAGTCTTGATGTTCCAGTGTACATCCAGATGTGCAGTGCATCTTGGTGACACATTATACTCCCCACAGAAGGTCCGTCCATAATACCAGCAGCTACCTATAGCATTTTAAGACTCACCAGGTGTAATAGGAAAAGTATTTAGGTTTGAAAGCAAGCCTACTATTCCTATGCTGAATAGGCCAAGGGTCCTCGTCCTATAATTATAATAAGGTCAATTCCCAGTGATGGAGAAATCGACAACAGAAGATTTCCTCTAGGAAATTCTGTTTAGTTTAAAATTATGAAGCCTATTTCACAGGGGCTTCTCCGAGGTGAAAATGCTTCTCTTTTCGTTAATAGATTTCCCATAGATTTTTCAATGAACAGATTGGGCATGTTTTATCCACACAGTGTAGCCAGAAAATGGGACAAATAAAATGATAAATTTCTTTCTGATTTCTGTACATTGTTCATAATTCCTTAAACTACTATTGTATCCTCTCCGCTCCCCCACCCCCCTGGGTTGTTGCCTTTTTTCTAAAATAAAAAGTACTGATACCATTAGCCTTTCCTTGAAGGGAAGATGCTGCAAAGCCTTGATCATTTTAGTTGCCCTTTTAAAAAATGTGGGAGGTTTTTCAATAGAGAACACATGGGCCTGGATTCTAAGGTGCCGTTCCTTCAGTATAACAGCAGTTCCTCTGACAGAATGGCATTTCTGTTTGCGGAGGAGGGGAGGGTGATCTCTGCAGATTTCTCCCTCCTGTGACAGACTCTCAGTTCGCCCCCTTCCTGAGGGTCCACTGACCCTCATTTGAGGGGGCACAGAAAGCTACAGTGGGAGAGGGGAGGCGAGGAAGACGCTTTCCACAAGGATGATTCTCTTTGGATCCAAGGCTTCGTCATCTGTTTCCATCCTTTACAAGAGAATGCCTGGGGGGGGGGGAGTTGTGGGGATGCAACTTGGAACAGGGAAAAGGCAGGTGTGAGAGAGATGCTCACTCTCTCCCCTCTCTGCCACTTGATAGGGACTAGCCTTCTAGTTAATTGCGCTGTTTACGTACTGCGTTGATCCTGAATTTTTGTTGTCCATTTGCTGGCATATCTTATACTACCTTTGTTATCCCATTGTTTGTTGAAATTTTATAATCCACTTTGAGCTTCGTTGAGAACGGCCGACTATATAAGTACAGTAATAAAATAAAAAGTAAAATCCCAAAGCAGAATTTCAAGGTTTTTTTTTTTTTTTTTTTAAAGCAGAGTCATCGGCCTCCTTTGGAACAAACAGTTTGGTCCCTTATTTGAATCTATCCCTCTGGATTGTTATCTTATCCTTGCTCCAGAGAGATCAGGGCAGTTTCCCCCTCCTCCATTTTTGCCTGTGAGGGGGTTAGGCTAAAAGAAATGGACCAAGTGAGCTTCATGATGGAGGGGAATTTGAACACAGGCCTCTCCAGTCCAGTGCTTTAACCACTACATCATACTTCTAACAGAGCTTAACCATGTATTTGTTGGGTCTCCATTGACTCTCAGTCTCAGCCCTCTCCCATCTCAGATGTAATATAGTATTAATAATACTAAGCTGCCTTACAGGGTTGTTGTAAAAAAATTCTATTATCTAAAGGCCGATTCATACATTACAAAGTTGTCATGTAGGCCATGTGGCCACTGTGATGGCTTTTGATCACGCTTATTCTGGATGTTCTGTTGTTAGAACTTCGATTGAGACAGCAGCACACAGGGAGATGAGGCCTAACCCTTTCCAATGGGACAAACGGTGGTGTCCACGGGCCATTTTAGGTAGGAAAAACAGCATGGGAGTGAATCCCCCTGTCCCCCATAAACTCTGTTCCTGATCTTAAGCGGTCCTCACATGCTTCAGACTTAAACTCTAAGCACAGAACTCCCAGACTACATCTGCCAGCAGTACACATGGGCTGTGATTGGCCATTAAGGGATTTAGTCCTGAACGTAATGTGTGATTCACCCGTGAGGCATTTAGCCCTAAAACTTCATGCAGGGGCCTACGGCTGCCAGGTCCCCCCCTGGCAATCAGCAGGGGCTGGAGGTCGAGTTCCCATCTTCAAGTTGGGGGTTTGTCAGTGGAGCCCAGGGAGGACAGGGACCTCAGTGGGGTAAAATGGCATACAGTCCACCCTCCAAAGCATCCATGCTCCCAGCCTCTGTAGTCTGGAGATGAGCTGTAATTCCAGGAGATCCCCATCTGGGAGCTGGCATTCCTATACAGGGCAGACTTAGCCATGGGGCAACTGGGGCACTTGCCCCAGGACTATGCTGGAGGGTCCCAGGATCCGCTGCAGTGGCACCACAGCCAGCAACAACAGTCAGGAGCTCTCCAGCTTTCCTATAGCCAGGGTGGCCAAAACAGCCCTGGAAAAGGGCGACACCCACCCCATGAACAGGGGAGGAGGAAAAGCAGACTTGCAGCAGCTGCCACCTAATCTGTGCATGGTTGGGGCTGCCTCCTCTTGCCTGCTGGCCTTTTTTTTGGGGGGGGGATAGTTCATTTCCAGCAGTGAGGCTCCTGCCTGCCAGTGTATTCTACAGGAGGGAGGCTGGTGCCACGAGGGATACCAGCCTCCAGGATCCCCCAGAATCACAGGTGATCTCCAGACTATAGAGATCAGATCAGTTCCCCTGAAGAAAATGGATGTCATTTTAGCTTCTAGGGAGAGTTCAAAATCACTAAGACCACCTCTTAATTTATGGGGAAACTGACTTTCCGCCAAGAGTTGACCAAGTCCATTTTGAAGTGCTTCACATCTTGCCCCGGGAGCATTGGGTAAGAGCTAACAAGTACCAAGCCCCAGGATCAGCCGGTGGTATCTCTGGTTAAAAGGTCTTCAGACTTGAAGCAGAGAAAGACTTCTTTTCCAGAGACCCTGGAGAGCTGCTGCTTGCCTTAAGCGTACCGGACTGAAAGTCTGGCAGCTTCACGTGAAAGGCCTCGAGCCCCTTCGTATTTATAAAACACTTCTCCGAAGCATGACTGATATTAGTCACACCTCCACCACATTACTGGCCTCGGCGCCAAGTCACAGCACAAAGCCACCTCCATCCCACACACAGGGAACCGCGGCTCAGAGACACACGAGGGGCAATTGGTTCCCTTGGAGACCCATTCAAAGGCACAGCGGAGTGAATGAACAACTTGAGGCCGTGGGAGGAGCAAAATGTGTTAAGCCAGCAAAATGCAGCATGGGATGCAGCTGGTTTGCATGACCTGCTAGAGAACAGTAGCACCTGTACGTGGCCTTGCTAGCTCCTTCCCCAGATAGTATAAGCTGATTCACTCAGGCATGGCTGAAGAGCCCTGTTCAGTCATTGTGATTATGGCACTCCAACTTCCCACACCAGCCAAGTGTGCTACCTGCAATATTATGGATTCCCATTTTGTGTGAATAGAGTAGGGTTGCCAGCTCCAGGTTGGCTGAGAAATACCTGGAGATTTGAGAGATGGAGCCTGAGGAGGGTGGGGTTTGGGGAGGGGAGGGACCTCAGCAGGGTATTATGCCATTCCAAAGCAGCCATTTTCTGTAGGTGAACTGATTTCTTTCACCTGAAGACCAGTTGTAATAGAGGTGGATCTCCAGCCAACATCAGGAGGTTGGCAACCCTAGAATAGGGCAATGCGCTATTCTCCAGCTTCATTATGTGCAATTGGGAACCCAGGGTTTTTTAGTTTCTGTGTCTGCACATGCTGATACTTGCCAAGACACGCACTGTACTCTTTGCACAAAATGGTGACCACATGTACTAGTAGGTTGCACAGTGCCTATTATGTGTGGGGTTGCCAGGTCCCCCCTGACCACCAGGTAGGGTTGCCAGCTCAGAGTTGGAAAATACCTGGAGATTTTGGGGATGTAGCCTAGGGAAGATGGGGTTTGGGGAGAGAAAGGACCTCAGCAGGGAGAACATGGACCTCAGTGGGGTAAAATGGCATACAGTCCACCCTCCAAAGCATCCATTTTCTCCAGGGGAACTGAGCTCTGTAGTCTGGAGATAAGCTGTAATTCTGGGGGATCCCCAAGTCCCACCTGGAGGAGGCTGGCATTCCTAATTGTGTGGGTAAAATGGCATACAGTCCACCCTCCAAAGCATCCATTTTCTCCAGGGGAACTGAGCTCTGTAGTCTGGAGATAAGCTGTAATTCTGGGGGATCCCCAAGTCCCACCTGGAGGAGGCTGGCATTCCTAATTGTGTGGGTAAAATGGCATACAGTCCACCCTCCAAAGCATCCATTTTCTCCAGGGGAACTGAGCTCTGTAGTCTGGAGATAAGCTGTAATTCTGGGGGATCCCCAAGTCCCACCTGGAGGAGGCTGGCATTCCTAATTGTGTGGGTAAAATGGCATACAGTCCACCCTCCAAAGCATCCATTTTCTCCAGGGGAACTGAGCTCTGTAGTCTGGAGATAAGCTGTAATTCTGGGGGATCCCCAAGTCCCACCTGGAGGAGGCTGGCATTCCTAATTGTGTGGGGTTGGAGTTCCCATACTGTACTAGCTAAACATGTCTAAGTCATCTCTATTTAATAATCCTCTTAGCGTATTGGCCGTTTCCAGCTGTCCCATTGGCTGTGCAATGCACTCCATCAGCCATTGGCCCATCAGCTGCCACTCAAGAGTACTCGCATGCCATTGGCTGGGTGCTGGGTCTGCTCCTCTTCCCTGCCCACTCTTACTTCAGCCCCTGTCAGAATAACTGGCAAACGTCTCTCCTGACGAAGACACTTCTCCTGCTTGGCTCCTCTGTGGGACTAACATTTCCCTCAGTGGCTGTTGGTAGGCAACCAAGCTTGGTTCTGTCAGTAAAAAGACAAAGGAAGAAAACCCTTTCCAGGCCTTTGTGACACTCATTGGGGGCAGTCCTGACTAGTGTCAGCTCCGGGTCGGGAAATTCCTGGATATTCTGTGTCTAAGGAAGCCAAAGTTTGGGGAGGGGAGAGGCCTCAGCTGAACAGAATGCCATAGAGCCCACCCTCCAAAGCAGTTATTTTCTCCAGAGGGGGAAGAGATCTGTTGTCTGGAGTTCAGTTGTGATACTCGGCAATCTTCAGGCTCCACCTGGAGGTTGGCTACCCTAGACATAGCAGTTAGCGCTTCAGAGCAGGGTCTGCCAGACCCAGGTTCTTGCTGTGGAAGCTGTGATTTCGGACCAGTCACAGACTTTCAGCGTAACCCCTCCCTCGCCCACTGCCAGCTTGACCACTTTCCTGTCAGAATAAACTGAAAATTGCTAAGCAACCAAGTTTGGCTCTGTCAGTAAAACAGGGTTGTTGTACAAGTCAAAAGGGGGAGAGGAGAATGATGTCAGCTGCTTTGGTCCCCATTGCAGGGGAAAACTGTACTTTTTCTCCTGGGGAACCATTGTTGCCAATCTCCAGATGAGGGCTGGAGATCACTCAGAATACAACTGCTCTCCAGATAGCAGAGATCAGTTTCCCTGGAGAAAATGGTGGACTCTGTGTCCTGGTACTCTGCTGAGATGGCCTCCCCATGACAGTCAATGTGACATAGCAGTCAGGGCTTCAGAGCACAGTAGAGGCTGCAGGTGGTGGTGGGGAGACGGAAAGCTAAAGAGTGAGGGGCAGATAACAGCAGGTTGATGCGTGGCTGAGAAGGAGATAGGGTTGCCAACTCCAGGTTGGGAAATTCCTGGAGACTTAAGGGGTGGAGCCTGGAGACGGTGGGGTTTGAGGAGGGGTGGGACCTCAGACAGGTACAATGCCATAGACTCCACCCTCCAAACCACCCATTTCCTCCTGGGGAACCATTGTTGCAAATCTCCGGGGGGGGGGGGCTGGAGATCACTCAGAATTACAACTGCTCTTCAGGTAGCAGAGATCAGTTCCTCTGGAGAAAATGGTAGACTCTGTGTCATTGTACCCTGCTGAGGTTACCACAGCAAATTGACACTGAGTGCCCAAGGCTGGGGCACTCTCCCAGAGTCTCTTTCTAGTTCCTTAATATTATTCCTAGTTCCTTAATAAGAATCAAATGGGGACCAGCTGCATGAACAGACCCTCATCACCAATGTTCCCTCTAAGCTGTGGAGTCCTGTGAGCAAAAATTCTACTTTGTGAGCTACTGAAATTAAAGTTGTGAGTGAGCTATTTGGCTGCTGCATAAATTAGTTTGCTGTGGAGCCATCCTTCCTGAGCTAAAACAAAAACACGTGAGCTGGAGGCTAAAAAAATGTGAGCTAGCTCATACTAACTCAGCTTAGAGGGAACCTTGCTCATCACTATTTCTAATAATGAGCGGGCAGCCCCCTGGATGGATGAAGAAAGCTGGAAAGCCCGGACACCTGCATCCAAAGTAGGGAGTTCTATATGCTCAGGGACTCCTCAAGTTGGCAGAACAATATGACCCTCTAGATCAAGCCAAAGAAAATGAGGGGAACCCCCCCAAAAAAGCTGGCCTAATGGAAACTAAACATGTCCAGAAATGATGGAATCTTGAAAGTATCTGAGTGTCATTTAAAATGTGGGTGGGAGGGATGGAGGGGAATCATCATGTTCAAGCTCAGAGAATCCTGTAGAGTGAGATTTTGAGAGTGGGATGGGATTTTTCCATTGTCTCCCCCCCCCCAACACACACACACACACACACACACACACAGTGCTGGTCTCCATGCCAATTATGAAAGCAGCAAAATGGAATCGCCCACTGACGAGGCAGGGACTTACAGGTCTCCACAGGTATGCAGAAAAATAAAATTTTCTAAATTAGCCAAAGGCCCCCCTCCTTAAAACCCCCTAATCATTCTGATGATGACTGAATACACTGCAGGAGCAAAGAATAGTGAGAAAGTTGAGAGTTAATTAAAGCAGGAAACAGAGGGAAGGGGAAAACCAGCCTTCTCTAGCCCAAGAAACCTCATAGAATCCTTGAGAAGAGATTTGGGGAGGGGGTGTCAATTTCTTCCCTCTTCCCACCATTCCTTGCAAACCCCCCAACTTAAAAAAAATAACTTTCATGTCACATTCAATGCAGCTTTTTACAGTGCTTCCATTTCCACATCCATCAACTTCTTGTCAAGCACTGAGAAGCGAGGAATTACACATATGTGTGACCAGCTCCTGTGCCTCCTATCTGACTGTCATATCCTGAAATATCCTCTCTATTTCTTAATACCAGTATCCTCATCAGGGCCAAGGAATAGAACCAAAGATGGCACTAGACAGATGAAAAACTGGGGCCATGCAGATAGAAAGACCTCCTTCCTAATCTATTGAACTGTTCAATCACTGTTGAAAAAGCTCTCCCTGGATCGAGCAGATCTGAATAATTATAGCCCAGTTTCGTTTGTTTTGGGTGGGTTGGTGGAGCAAGCAGTGATGGGATAGCTCCAGGAATTCTTTGGATGAGATGGATTTTATGGACCTGTAGCAGTTGACAACAAAAGTCCGTATGGTCAAAGCGATGGTATTCCCAGTAATAATGTATGGCTGTGAAAGTGGGACTATAAGGAAGGCCAAGCGCCGAAGAATAGATTCTTTTGAATTATGGTGCTGGAGAAGACTCTTGAGAGTCCCCTGGACTGCAAGGAGATCAAATCAATCAATCCTAAAAGTAATCAACCCTGACTGTTCCCTGGAAGGCCAGATATTGAAGCTGAAGCTCAAATACTTTGGCCACCAAATGAGAAGGGAGCACTCACTGGAGAAGACCCTGATGCTGGGAAAGATTGAAGGTCAAAGAAGACGGGGACGGCAAAGGATGAGATGGTTAGACAGTGTCATAGATGCACCGAACATGAAATTAAGCAAACTCTGGAGGATGATGGAAGATAAGTGATGTGGTCCATGGGGTTGCGAAGAGTCAGACTCAACTGTGCAACTGAACAAAAACAACAACAACCAGTTAAGATTCAGAACAAGGTTCAAGATGGAAACCACATTGGCAGTCTTGGCCTACGATCTGCATCTTAGCAGAGTGTAACTCTGTTCATTCTTCTGGACTTCTCAGAAGCTTCTGGCCCAACTGGCCATTAAAAAAATCCTTCAAAACCATCTGAGTGGGATGGGAGTGGGGAGCACAACTTGGCATGGCAGGGATTCCATTCCTATTTGACAAGTCAATGCCAGAAGGTAATTCTGGATGACTGGCTGCTTTGTCTTACAGGGTACTGCAAGGTACCTTCCCTAGCACTCTTTAACATCTACATGCAGATGCAAGGAGAGATCTTCTGGCTGACTAGACTGTGATGTCTTTGGAGAGCCTGCGTGGTGTTGTGGTTAGAGCATCAGACAAGGATATGGGACAACTAGGTTTGAATCCCTACTCTGTCTTGGAAGCTTGCCTGGTGACCTTGAGCCAGGCACTCTCTCAGCCTAACCTGCTTTACAGGGTTGTTGTTGTGAGGATAAGGTGGAGAGGGGGTTAATGAAGTTGTGTAGGGTCCCATTGGAGAGAACAGCAGGGTATAAATAAAAATAAGCAAAAAAAGTGCTTTGCATAGGATGCAATAGTTCACTCTCAATACAGTGGGGAACAACCTCTTGGGACTGAACTATTGTAGGCTGGATGAAGGTTTTAACAAACTGAAACTTAATCCAGACTAGACAGAGGTGAAGTTGGTGAGCCAGCCCAGGTCCAGCGGGTTGTCAGATCAACCTGTTCTGGATGGAGTTATGCTCCCTCCTCAAAACAAATTGCACAGCCTTTCAGCAGTTTTGGCTATGGAACCAGCTGCCTCTCTGGCAATCATCCACATTTTGGTAGCCTCACATACTGACTATTGCAATGTACTCTATGTGGAGTTGCTGTGAAGACCACTCAAAAGGTTCAGTTGAGGTTTAATCCCCATTCCGATTGTGTCACTTTACTCCCTACACGAAGTTATATGTGGCTCAGTGGTAGAGCCCCTGCTTTGTATGCAGAAAGTTCCAGGTGCAGTCCGCAGCATCTCCGATTACAAAGGAACAGGTGACAGGAAAGAGCTCTGAACAAGACCTTGCAGAACTTCAGTAGAAGGCAACTTCATGTGTTCATGTGTGCCCCTTCAATAGAAGGGAATTGCTGCTATTTATTCCTATGGGGGGGGGGGAATAACTTAATCATCTGGTTCAATCTTGTCACCCACCACTCCTGACCCTGGGTGTGCCTGATCTTCATCAACAGGGCTTCCATGGGGACTGCAATGTGCCTCAGTCTGCAGACCCACACAGAGGTCCCAGCAACTTACAAACTCCTTCTCTATTACCTACCCTGTAAGGTTAGCCCTTCTGTTGGCATAATTTAGAACCTTTGCCATTCTCGGGCCTTCCTCCAGTCAACATGCTGCATTCCTTTCAGGTCTCAAGTCCCACGCATGAAGCCCTTCCTTTGGCGCCTGGTAACTCTCTGCCTTGTGTTTCTACATTTCCAAAACTCTCCAGTTAGCCTCTCTCTTTCTCACACCTTTCACTTCACACTATGCCATGGGAACTTCCACCACCAGAGGCCATATTCACCTCTAAAAACCTCCTGCTAAGAGGCAACCTCAGAGGAAGGCCTTGGCCTGTCTGCCCTTTCTGTTGGCCCTCCGGGACAACAGGTTGGCCACTATGTGGAACAGGAAGTTGGATCAGAAGGACCAGTGGTCTAATCCAGCAGGGTGCTTATTTTCTCACAAGCTCATCTGCTAGCAGCAATCCACTTTTGTCTCTCGGGCTCACTCCTGTCTCTCAGGGCCAAAGTAGACAATGCTTGTGGGATCAGTGTTGCCAAGCACACCAGAGCCCAATTCAGCTTAGGAGCCAGGTGCAGGAGAGGAGTTGCTTCAGCCTTCCCTCCTGCCCTGCTTTCCAGAGCCACAATGACCATGTGGGAGCTGTTTACCCTCTTGTGGGGCAGTCACTACATGCACAGCGCCACCAGCGTAGCAAAGGGCCCCCTCGTGGCCATTTTAACTTGGGAAAACAGAAGGGGAGGAAAGGTTGTTGTTGTTCAGTCGCACAGTCGAGTACGACTCTTCGCGACCCCATGGATCATCTCCCGCCAGGCCCTCCTATCTTCCGCCGTCCTCTGAAGTTTGCTCAATTTCATGTTCGTTGCATCGATGACACTGTCTAACCATCTCATCCTTTGCCGTCCCCGTCTTCTTTGACCTTCAATCTTTCCCAGCATCAGGGTCTTCTCCAGTGAGTGCTCCCTTCTCATTTGGTGGCCAAAGTATTTGAGCTTCAGTTTCATTATCTGGCCTTCCAGGGAACAGTCAGGGTTGATTTCTTTTAGGATTGACTGATTTGATCTTTTTGCAGTCCAAGGGACTCTCAAGAGTCTTCTCCAGCACCATAGTTCAAAAGAATCTATTCTTCGGCGCTTGGCCTTCCTTATAGTCCAACTCTCGCAGCCATACATGACTACTGGGAATACCATTGCTTTGACCATGCGGAAAGGTGGAAGCTCCTTATCCCTCTGTGCTGTGTTCCTGGGCCAAATTGGGGCCCAGCATATTTAGGAACATTTGTTCCCTGATGTCATGTATGCAAGTCAGGTTAGAGGCCCCCCACCCACCCAATAACTCGTGTCGCATGTAGAGTCTAGTTTAGCCCTTGGATGTTATCAAGTATTGCTTCTTTCCCCTGTGCTGTTTTCTGGGCTTCCAGCCACCTGACAGATGGCCCCACCTAGAATGTGAGGAGCCGGTGTGCGGCCGTGCTCTTACCATAGGGCGGGAAGAAGCACATCTTTTGTGTGGCTAAGACAGTGATGAAGTGGGTCCAAAAAGTGATGGCGTCGGCAGCAGGGTGCTACCTGTGCAAAGCAGAGCAGCAAAAAGAATTTAGGATGGGCTGGCCCAGGGCGCCCTGAGCGAAGCCTTCTCCATTCTCTTTCCTTCACCCGGCTGACTTGGTATGTGTCGCTGGCTGTCTTTAGATGCAAGGGTAGGCATCGTTCTAATTACAGGCTGGGTTGGTCTGCAGCAGTGCGCTGAAAAATCCTGATCGCTCAGCACTGCGTGTGCCTGTGGCATTTCTTCTTTCTGTTTCTTCCCTAGACTCAGTCGGGATGCCGCAAGGCTCTTCCTTCTCCAGCGGAGCTACTTAATCACTGCCTTGCAACACATGTAATTATACTGCTGGCCCTCAAAACCTTCTTCCGTTCCTGGGTGAAAGACCGCACAGGGCTCTGACTTCACTGAAAGAATTTGCCTCGGAGGGTAGAGAAGGGCCCGTCTCTTTAAAGGGCTCAGCTCGGCAGCTCCAGGCTGTTCCTAAACGCCCAAGGCACAAAACAGAGCTTTTGCTGCAGCAATGCAACAAGAAGCCAGTCTCATGAGACCTTCTCCAAGTGAACCCATCCTGTTTGGAACCAGGCATAGACCCAAAGTGGTATGAACCAGCTCTAAGCCTTCCAAACTGATCCTCTCTCTGAGCTTTCTAGCCCTAGGAGCCAAAGACTCTTGGTCCAGCAAGGGGCATGTTTATTCTGGGGACCAGATGTGTTTGTTGGTAACCTGCTGAAGGCATAGCGGCAGGATGGAGATCCCATGCCCTTTTGCTTCAGTGGGAGTGGTTGCAGAAGGAGACGATGGATACTGCTGAAGTCCATGCGGCCAGTCTGCAATATCCAGTGAGACGGAGCACCAGGCAGGGCAGAGAGAAGTGCAAAATATCTCCCTTGTCCATGAATGCCTCCTGCCCATCCATGGTAAGGTTGCTAGCGAGGGGGGGGATAGGGTTGCCAGCTCCAGGTTGGGGAACTCCTGGAGATTTGGGGTGGAGGCTGGGGAGGACAGGGACCCCAGTGGGGTAGAATGCCGTAGAGTCCACCCTCCAAAGCATCCATTTTCTCCAGGCGAACTGATCTCTGTAGTCTGGAGATGAGCTGTAATTCCAGTGGATCCCCGGGTCCCACCTGGAGGTTGGCCTCCCTATCCGTGTGATTGTTAAAGCCCTGGACTGAACCCACTGTGATGCCCTCCAAACATCTCATGCTGATAAATGGAGCCCAGAGTTGCCAGCCTGCGACTTGGAACACTTCTTGTGGCTCATGAACTGGCTTATCCCAGGTGGCGTCTGGAGACCTCCTGCTATTACAGTTGATCTCCAGATAACCAAGAGAACCCCGGGAGAGAACGGCTGCTTCGGAGGGTGAACCCTATGGCATTACGCCCTGCTGAAGTCCCTCCCCTCCCCAAACCCTGCCATCTCCAGGCTCCACCCAAAAAATCTCCAGGTATTTCCCAACCCAGAGCTGGCAACCCTACCCATGAATGCATAAAGCTACCTTATAGTGAACCAGACCCTTGGTCTATCAAGGTCAGTATCATCTACACTGACTGGCAGCAGTTCACCAGAGTCTCTCAGATCGATCCTGATACCCGATTCGCTTAACAAGAGATGCCAGGGATTGAACCAGGGACCTTCTGCATGCAAAGCCAATGTACTTCCACTGAGCCTGTCCCTGAAGTCTGCCTGCCTCTTTAACAGTCATGAAGCCATAGCTTCTTTCTGCCCTAGAAATCTGCCTGTCCCCTTATCTACCCACTCCTCCCACCTGGGACAACAGGACAGTCCTCCTTACGCAAACAAAATGGGAGAGGCAAGTCTGGGGCACAGCTGGGTCAGCTGCAGGCCTGCGAAAGAGGCATGAATGGTCCGTGGTTAGGGCTGCCAACAACAGATTGGGGGATTCCTGCAGATATGGGGGTGGAGCCTAGGGAAGCATGGTTTGGGGAGGGGAGGGGCCAAAGCAGGGCATAATACTGAAGAAACCACCCTTGAGAGAGCCAGTTTGGTGTAGTGGTTAAGTGCGCGGACTCTAATCTGGGAGAACCGGGTTTGATTCCCCACTCCTCCACTTGCACCTGGCTGGATGACCTTGGGAAAGCCATCATTCTGTCAGCGCTATCCTTGAAAGGGCAGTTTCTGTCAGAGCTCTCTCAGCCCCACCTACCTCACAGGGTGTCTGTTGTGAGGAGGGGAAGGGAAATGAGTTTGTAAGCTGCTCTAAGACTCTGAGTGAAGGGTGGGGTATAAGGTACCAGTAAATAAACAGAATGCTTCACTTTTTTCTTCTTCTGAGGCTGCACTGCACATGGCTGAAAAATAAATACTTTCCATCTCCAGGAATCAGCACTGAGTCTCTAGCTGCCGGCTGGGATTTTCGACTGTTCAAGATCACTATGGGGCTGCGAAGGAGAAGAGGTGAGAAGGCGCCAGGGTAAATTTAGCAGCAGGGGTGGGAGGATGGAACAATGTTCAGTTTCCCAGTGGAAACACACCTTGGAAGGAGCCTAGCTAGTCTGTTGGGGTTCAGGAATTGCCTCCCTTGCATTTTGAAATTTTGATCGCTTGCCATTCTGAATGTTTGCGCAACTCTGGAACTGAAGCCAGATAAGAATTTTTGTTCCCCCCACACTGTTGAAAGTGGCACCAGAAAGCTATTGTTGCTTCTGATTCATCTCTGTTAGGGATGGTTCCAAAATTCTTTGCACCTGAATATCTCATCCTGGAATTACCTGATCTCGTTTCCAAAGCAGAACTGATGCATTAGGAATACTATGTTCTTTTATTTTTAATTTTTGTACAGACCACAGCGTGTGCATAATTAGCCACAGCTTTCAGCTCCTCTCCATTACCAATATGCTCATGTGCACGGAAAAAACAGTTCAAAAAAAGCAATCCTCATGTTTCTACTAGTGTGCAGGAGGGTCCATTGCACCTCAGGAAAACACCATAGACACACGCACACACAGATTTTGGTGCAACTGGGAGCATAAGAACAACAATCCCTTTTGTGCACCATTTCATCAATGTGCTTGTGCTCATCAATAATATGCAAATGAACTGGAAACGGAAGCAAATTGTGCAAATTGAAATAATTCGAGAAATTGATTTAGTTAACTATGACCTCTTCTCTCAGAAATGGAGTTACCTAGTTACTGGTATTCCCTAGAGAAAAGGAGCAACTGTAAAGGCTAGTCCGTGTGTCTGCGGCAAAGATATGACTTGAGAGCAGACATTTGATTTCTGGGGCAAATCTGGTCTCCCAGAAAATGGTGAGTGGGTGGAACCATCAGAGGACATCAGCTGTAGCAGGAAGTGGGAGAGATGGTGGAAGAAAGAGAAACGTCTTGCTTTCTCCCCCAGTTTCACAGCTCTATTTATTTTGGGCTCCAACCAGCTGCCTCTCCCAAGCCCAACTAAAGTTTGCTATCTGGAGCAAGTGCTGCATAACCAAGAATGGCCTGATCCAAATTTTCCTGGGGAAGGACAACATGCAGAGCTCCCTCTGCTTTCTTTCCATCTGCATCAGTCCTTCCAAGCTTTGCGAAGCTCTGTTTAGCAGTTTCCTGTAGAAGGGAGACTTTGTCATATCTGTTTTGCTTATAAATGTTAAAGCAGAGCATATTGGAAGGAAGCAACCCCCTCCCCCAGCAGGTAGAAAAAACACTGATCTAGCCAGCCATAGAAGCTATTTTCTGTGCCCACACCCAAGCTCTGAAACATGTGAATGTGAATTAAATTTCAAAGAAGACTGCCTTGGTGTGGAGGCCAGAAACTGTCCTCAGTCACACAACTGGGAGCACAGAACAGTCCTCCATAGGCCGGGGTTTGGGGAGGGGAGGGGCCTCAGCGTGGTACAATGCCATAGAGTCCACCCTTCAAAGCAGCCATTTTCTCCAGGGGAGCTGATCTCTGTCAGCTGGAGATCAGTTGTAAAAGCGGGGGATCTCCAGGCCCCACCTGGAGGCTGGCAACCCTAGTCCTCCATCATATTGGATCAGGATTCCTTCCAGGCAGGTTTGAGCATGTTCACCCGAGGACTTCCGAACCCAACCCCACAATAACAAAGTGCAGTTTCTCAATATGCTTAAACCGGGGTCACCAACTCCAGGTTCAGAAATACCAGGGCATTTGAGGGTGGAGCCTGGGAGAGTGGGGTTTATGGAGGGGAGAGACCTCGGTAAGGTATAATGCCATGCATCTCACCTTCCAAAGCAGGCATTTTCTCAAGAAGTGTTTATGCATGTTTATAGAAGAAGAGGAGGAGGAGGAGATTGGATTTGTACCGCACTCTTCACTTGGAGTCTCAAAGTGGTTTACAATCTCCTTCCCTTCCTCTCCCCACAACAGACATCCTGTGAGGTAGGTGGGGCTGAGAGAGCTCTCTTGAGGACCGCTCTTGAGAAAACAGCTCTGAAAGAACTTGTAACTGACCCAAGGTCACCCAGCAGCTGCAGGTGGAGTAGTGGGGAATCAAACCCGGTTCTCCCAGACTAGGGTCTGTGCTCCTAACCACTACACCAAACTGATTTCTGTAGTCTGGAGATCAGTTGTAATTCTGGGGTGTCTACAGCCCCCACCTGGAGGTTGTCAACCCTAGCTTGAAAAGAACAGTGCTGCTATGTCTGAGGGAAGTCCTTGTTCACACTGAGCTTTGTAGGATCATTGGAGCCACTAGATCCAAAACAGGGTCAAAGTGTGCCTTTGAATCCACTATCCAAGGAGGACTTCAGGTAGGGAATGGTATGTCTATTCAGTAGAAGGATATGAATGCTGAAGGCTAGACTTTTCTAAGAGACAGATTGCTTCTTTTGACTGCCCTCACAGAGACCATGGAAACTTCCAAACACCACTCTAGCTCTAACCTGCCCATGCAGACATAAATCATGGAGGATCTTTGGTGGACAAAGTGTATAAGGGACGAAATGCATAAGCTCCCCCCCATTCCTTTCCACATCCAGCACAAACTCCTTGTCCTTATCAGAAAAGTTCTCCCTTGCTTTATTCTGCCTTGTCTCTCTGCCTTTATTTCCCTTTCTAAGTCCTACTCCTGACCTTTACTCTTCCATCTCTCCCACTTTGAGACATCTCAAAAGATGCCTCATTTATTTTTATTTATTTTTATCAACAGAGGAATAACATCCAGATTGCAAGATGTCATAGTCCCGCTGTACACTGCACTGGTCAGGCCGCACTTAGGGTATTGTGAGCCGTTCCAGAGGCCTCACTTCAAAAAGGTGGTGGACAGAATGGAGCGCATGCAGAAGAGAGCAATGAGGATGATTGGGGGCCTGGAGACCAAGCCCTATGAGGAAAGGCAGAGGGACTTGAGAAGACGAGGGGGGACATGATTGCTCTCATGAAGTATTTGAAGGGCTGTCACTTAGAAGATGGCAGGGAGCCGTTCCTGTTGGCAGCAGAGGATAAGCTTCGCAATCATGGGTTTAAATTAAGGGCAGGAAGGTACTGGCTGGATCTTAGGAAAAACTTTTTTACAGTCAGAGTTGTGCAACAGTGCAACAGTGGAATCAGCTGCCCTGGGAGGTAGTGAGCTCCCCCTCACTGGCAGTCTCTAAGCAGCATCTGGACGAACACTTGTCAGGGATGCTCTAGACTGATCCTGCATTGAGCAGGGGGTTGGACTAGATGGTCTGTATGGCCCCTTCCAGCTCTGTCATTCTATGATTCTATGATTTTTCCTGTTCTTCACTGTCTCCCTTTGTGTACTTAGATAACATCACAAGGTTAGTGCCCTGAGCAGATAAAAAGTTGCCGTTGCCGTCACGGGACTTGTCCTTTTTCCTTTCCTGCCTCCTGCTTCTTAAACAGCCTGGATCACGCCGGCTGCATTGGGCTGAGCAAGAAGAAAAGGGGCTAGGAGGGAAAGGGGGAGAAAACAAAACTGGGAGCCCCACTGTTGGACCTCCTGATGGCACCTGGTATTTTTGGTCACTGTGTGACAGAGTGTTGGACTGGATGGGCCATTGGCCTGATCCAACATTGGCTTCTCTTATGTTCTTAAGGGAAATTAAGGTTAGAGGACCTGGGCTCCTCCCTTTAGGCTGCCTGAAAACATGGGTGAGGGACAAGGGGAAGCTGGTGATGGTGGATTAGAGCTGCCAAATGTGCCCGGGGGGCGGGGAATCCCCCGCTTTGAAGCCCCGATTTCCGACGTGGCGGAATCGGGGCCCGGGGGAACCCCACCCCCGGCATGCGCATCACTTTCCGTTGTATGGCCGTGGCCCCGCCCCCGCCCCCAGCATGCCCAGCGTGCCTACGTCACTTCTGGGTGATGTGCACGCTTTGCGCACGTGCACAACCCCGACGCCGGCCGGGAGCCCCCCACTCCCGGCAAAGAAGAATTTGGCAACCCTATGGTGGATGCATTCAGTGAAAGTGACAGCAATAGCTTTTCATTAACTGTTTAGCTGATTGTCTAACCCAGGGGTTCCCAACATGGTGCTTGCGGGTACCATGGCACACGCAAAGTGTTTTTAGGAAGTGGGAGAGGCCAGGTAGGGCTTTTTGCCCACCAAGGCTTCTGATTAACTATTGGAGATTTGATTGCCTGTGAGGATTTTTTTTAATGTTGCTTTGGCAGCAGCTGCTACCACCACACAAGGATCTACATTGTGTTATAGAAGTTAAGCTGTGGCAACCATTTTGTGGCTGGCTCCGCCTCCTGCAGCCATTTTGTTGCTGCGCCCACCATGCCATGTCAGAATTCTAAATGTGACTGCAGGCTCAAAAAAGTTAGACCAGATCCCCGGTCTAACCATAGACATGACACTTACATGTACCTGTTAGTGTCCATGTGGAAAAATATTTCATCTAGTTGGTCCGAGAATAAAAAAATATATAGACCAGTGGTCTGACTGGATCCCTTGAAGGCTGCTTCACATGTACACAAAATATGTTTGCTGTCATGTATCCATGGCTGCCAAGAGCCACCAAGGGTGTCAAAGATTTCGCTGGGGGCTCTCCTTCATGTCACCCAGACCCAAAAGCATTATGTTACCTTATGACTTTGGGGCAAACAGCAGAGCATTGTCCAACACAGTTTGCAGCAGAAGTGACGTCATGGTGAAGGCAGAATGCCAATCAACCTCCATCCACATTTTCCCGGCATTGCCCCTCACTGTCCAGCTAAGCATTGACAGACAGACCTCTCCAGCCCTTGTGATACTGTTTGCACAAATGCATTGTGCTAAGGACTTTTCTTTTCCACTCATGCACTGCTGGTCCCCACCAGTGTTCCCTCTAAGCTGAGTTAGAGTGAGCTAGCTCACAGCTTTTTAGCCTCCAGCTCACACATCTTTGTCTCAGCTCAGGAAGGATGGCTCCAGAGCAAACTAATTTATGCAGTAGCCAAATTGCTTGCTCACAACTTTAATGCCAGTAGCTCACAAAGTAGAATTTTTGCTCACAAGACTTCACAGCTTAGAGGAAGCATTGGTACCCACCTATGTTTTCCCCAGGTCAAAATGTACAGAAGAGTAACTGGGGCCTAGGGTTGCCAGTCCCCAGGTGGCACCTGAAGTTCTCCAGGAATCACAACTGATCTGCAGATGACAAAGATCAAGACTACACATCTCCAGACTGCAGAAGTCACTCCCCCTGGAGAAAATGGCTGCTTTGGAGGTGGACTCAATGGCACACCCAGCTAAGGTCCATCTGCTCCCCAAACCCCACCTTCCTCAGGTTCTACCCCCAAATCTCCTGGAATTTCCCAACCCAGAGTTGGCAACCCTACCAGGGCTGTTGGAATTTTTGTCTGTGTAGTTTCCCCACTTTAGTGGTCTGGCATATCTCTCCTGTTACTGGTGCTTCTTCCCCTTGTCTAGACTGCGGACTCCACAGGCAAGGACCAGGATTTTATTTTATGGTTTATGTTAATCTGTAGAGCACTATTAAAAATGATGGAACTGCCTATCACTGGGAAAAGGCAGCCTTTCTCTCTTCCCTTCTCTTGCTTGCACTTTGGAATGTCAGATGAATGGTTCTTCCTGGCCAATGACACAGTCCTCCTCTCTCCGTTTACGTTCTCTTTCAAAATGGAGGTCGAGGGAAAACAAGGGGCTGCTGGGCTGATGGGAATGGCTGCCGCTAGAGGTTCATTGGTACACAGAACTTTTTCACTGCCATTTTATTCATTTATATCCCACCTTTCTCCCCATGAGCAGCTGCGGTGGCTCAAGTGGTTAAGACGCTGAACTGCAGGCTGTGGAAGGTCAGTCGTTCAGCAGTCCGAGACCCGGGTGCCGCATGATGGAGTGAGCTCCCATCTCTAGTTCCAGCTCCTGCCAACCTAGCAGTTTGAAAGCAAGAAATTGGAAGTAGATAAATAGGTACCACTTCGGTGGGAAGGTAACAGCGTTCCGTGCGCCTTGGTTTTTAGTCATTCCGGCCACATGACCACGGAAACGTCTTCAGACAGCGCTGGCTCTTCGGCTTTGAAACGGCGATGAGCACCGCAACCCTAGAGTCGGATTCAACTGGCTTTCGAGCAAGGGAAACCTTTACCTTTCTCCCCATAGGAGACCCCAAACAGCTTCCAGTATTAAAAAAAAAATACAATAGGGACAAATGGGAGAAGGGAGAGGAAGACTTTGAAAGGAGAAAGAAAGAAAGCCTCCCCCCCCCCTCCTCGCTAGCAGGTCTTCCTCCCAGCTCTTGGCTACAACCCTGAGCCTAGCTCATCCCTCTGGGCACACTTGGCTTGATGTACCTGTATGCACATAACTGCTGTCAAGTCACAACCGATTTATGACGACCCCAGCAAGGGGATTTCAAAGCAAGTGAGAAGCAGAGGTGGTTTGCCACTGCCTTCCTCTGCAGAGTCCTCCAATTGGAGTACCTGACAGGGATATACCAGGCTGCCTTCCCTCAAGTAACTATAGCAGAGGAGAGACAAACTCAGCCAGGTCTTACACAGCTACTGCTAGCCATTCTTCCCTGTGACACTACCCGGATCCCTCCCCATCACAGACATGTGGCGTCCGGCTCCTGGTTGCTGGGTTTTGCAATTTGTTTCTAGAGTCGAAGCGCTGCTTCTGGGAGATAAAGACACCGTGAACTCTGTGGCTCCTTCTTGACTCCTCAGTGTGTTCTAGTCACTGCCCGAGGCACATTCCTGTAGACTCTGGCAGGTGAAACCCAGGTTTCTCTGCCTGTCTGCCTGCCTGCTTCCATGGCTTACAGACATTGTACTGGTTTGCATATCCAGACAGGTAGACCAAAAAAAATAATAAAATGCAGGCAGCTATGATGGTTAATTGAAAAAAAAAGATTGCCAATTCAGAATGGTAAAACAGTAAGCTAGCTTTTGAGTCACATGGAAATTGACTTCAAGCTTTGTATTACATTTTTAAAAATTATATTACATGAAAAGCACTAAGCCTCTGAATCCCAGAGCCAGGAGGCAACATCAGGAGAAGGCCTCAGCCTCCACGCCCTCCAGAGGAACTGGTTGGCCACTGTGAGAGACAGAATGCTGGACTAGAGGGATCATCGGTTTGATCCAGCAGGGCTCTTATAGGAGCAAAAAGAGATGACTGCTAGTAAAGACCACAGCAGAAGGCATCTATGCAGCCTGCTAGGCTTAAAATGGTGCTTCAAGTTGTAATTCAAAGGGAAGGGCTGTGGTTTAACAGTAGAACACCTGGGCGACTCTGGACCAGTCATTCTCCCTCACCCTAACCGACATCTCAGGGTTGTTATTATGAGGCTAAAACAGAAGAGGGGACAAAAAAAATAAATCTCATCTTCAAGTATAGGCTAACAGGGTCTGAACTCTGAGCTTGCTAAGAGTGAGAGGGGGAAAGATCTTGGGGTCAAGGTGGATAGCTCCATGAAAGCGTCAACCCAGTGTGCTGCAGTGGTGAAAAAAGCAAACTCTAAATTAGGGATTATTAGGAAAGACACTGAAAATAAAATGGCCGATATTGTAATGTCCCTGTATAGATCAATGGTGTGGCCTTCTTTGGAATACTGTGTACAATTCTGGTCATTGTAAAGACATCGCAAAGCTGGAAACACTACAGAGGAGGGCGACCAGGATGATTAGGGGGTTGGAACACCTTGCTTATGAGGAAAGGCTGAAGAGTCTGAGACTTTTCAGTTTAGAAAAGAGACGCCTCAGGGGGGACATAATAGAGGTTTATAAAATTATGCATAGGGTAGAGAGAGTTGACAAAGAGAAAATTTTCTCCCTCTCCCAAAATAGTAGAACTTGAGGGCATTCAGTGAAACTGATAGGCAGTAGGTTCAGGACAGACAAAAGGAAATACTACTTTACACAGAGAGTGATTAAAATGTGGAATTTGCTGCCAGAGGATGTAGTGATGGCCACAGGAATAAACAGCTTTAAAGGGGATTAGATAGATTCATGGAGGATAGGTCTATCAGTGGCTACTAGCCATGGTGACTGAGGGAACCTCCACATTCAGAGGCACTAAGCCTCTGAATTCTGGAGCCAGGAGGCAACATCAGAGGAAGGCCTCGGCCTCTATGCCCTCTTGTTGGCTGTCCAGAGGAACTGGTTAGCCACTGTGTGAGACAGGATGCTGAATTAGATGTATATGGTCCCGGTCACACGGGCGGGAAAATGCGGGGGGGAAGCGTGGCTGTTTGCCCCAGAGCAAAGTAACGCGTGGCAGCCTGATCACACGCCCCGTCGAGGTCCTATGGTTGGGCCATTAGGTGCCAATCACACAGCTATCCTGCAGCGCAGCAAAGAAGCGGCACGGCGTGATCACACCGGCAATCGCTAGGTGCCACTTCCGTGGCAAATGGGATTTTTTTCCCCCACCGAAAGTTGTGCATGCACATGATCGTTTGTGCACATCCTGTGGAGACTTAAAAAACCCCAACACAATCCGGTTTACGACAGGACATGGACAGGCATCAGATGCCAAGGATTCAAGCGGAAACGCGATCAGACACCTGCCCTTGCCCCACGTTTTCTGGAAACTAGTACCTCGTATGTGGTAGTTTTTTACTCCGCATCTTCGGTGAGAAGCCACGGGTTAGCCATGGGTGTGCTACGCCTCCCAGATGTTCCGGTGTGATCGTGCCCGGAAAATCCGCGGGCCAATCATGCTTTCAGCGCAGCAAATGCTCCGTGTGAAGGGGGCCTATATTTGGTATATTTAAATTATATTTTATTTATTTAGAAAATTGGTATGCCACTGCTGCACACCTGCTCAAGGCAGCTCACAGTTAAACAATAATATCAGTAAGAACAAAGCAAGTTGTAACAACAACAACCCAATCAATACAATCAGTGCCAATAATCTTTGAGGATTGTTCACTGCCAGTTACACTAAACAGTGCTGAGCTAGATAGACAAGGGGTCTGACTCAGTATAGACAACTTCATATGTTCAGCAATGCCTTCTGCTGGCATCATCTTTCTCCTTACCTTCACTTCCTTGTTCCAGATATTACAAATGGTACAGCCAAGATAAAAAGCCAAGGAACAAAGCTAAGTTTAGTTGTAGTATATATTTTGTTTACAAATATAAAAGTAGTGTGTATTGGAAGCAAGCAGATCCCTGCAGCAGATAGCACAACCACAGATCCTGCTTTAGATTCCCAGAGAACAAGAGCATGCCTTCTAGTCCAAATACATTTACAGAGTTCTCCATCTATGTCCAAATTTAAACCATTGCTGCAGTTCTAGTTATCATGCTCATAAGAACATAAGAACATAAGAGACGCCAATGTTGGATCAGGCCAAAGGCCCATCTAGTCCAACACTCTGTCACACAGTGGGCAGAAATACCAGATGCCATCAGGAGGTCCACCAGTGGGGCCAGGACATTAGAAGCCCTCCCACTGTTGGCCCCCCCAAGCACCAAGAAGACAGAGCATCACTTGCCCCAGAGCCCCTATCTATACCTTGTGGCTAATAGCCACTGATGGACCTCTGCTCCTCATTGTCCAATGTTACAATCCAAAGGAAGTACAGAGAGATTTCCAGGTCATTAAGGACCACAGCTTTTCGTTACGACCCTGCTCACCCATCAAGTTTGTCAGGGCAAGTCACAGAGATAAGCCCATTCCTAATAATTGAGGTAGCCAAAATCCTTAAAAACCATACATTCTCTCATCTGGCTGCCACGAAAAACAACCTAGGAAGACAAGACTTGTGGACACTGATCTCTATAGGCACAATTGTGTATTTGTTAATTTTATCTAAAACATTTTTATGCTGCTTTTCCATCCACCTTAGGGTCCCCAAGGTGACAAAAAATCAAAACCATTGAAACAAACTTTAAACAAATACATATACTATAAAAACAATGAAAAACAGCAAAATTAAACAAACTGCTGCAAAATCATTAAAACAACACAAAAGGAAGGATGGTGGTGTACATTAGAGCAAAAAAAATCTCAGCTTTAAGTATATTCAAATATAGGGTCTGAACTTGCTGAGACTGAGCAGAAAAGAGATATTGGGGGGTGGTAGTGGATAGTGCAATGAAAAGTGTACTGCATCAGTTACAAAAGGCAAACTTTATTTATTTATTTATTTTATTCGATTTATACCCCGCCTTCCCCATCAAGGCAGGCTCAGGGCGGCTTACATATATGCAATAGCTAAAAACAACAATATAATAAAAACATTAAATCTTAAAACAACATAAGGTGCTAGTAACAATATAAGTAATGATGGCGAAGGCAGAGTAGCACCAACACACTGGTAAATGCAGTTTGTATTAGATTTTGGTGTCAGCGGAACTCAGGCTGTCAGTGATGGTATTGGTATTGGGCCCAGGGCCTTGGTGTATTGGGCACAGCTCCTTAATTAAAGGCCTGGTGGAAGAGCTCCGTATTTCAGGCCCTGCAGAACTGTAAAACTCTATGCTGAGGATTATTAGGAAAGAGACTGAAAATAAAATGGCCAGTACTATAAAGTCTCTGTTCAGATCTATACTGTGGCTTTGTTTGGAATGAGGGCCAGTGAGAGAATGCCAAACAAAACAGAGAATCCCGAGTCACTGGTCAAAGACCACTTAATCCCCAGCCACTTAAATACATCACTAATATATGGAAATTCAACACCATGCCCCCATGTAAAGAAATCTGAATTTCTGCAATCCAGCAAACTAAGGAAATGCAAATAATTATGCACAAAGCAAATTCCCAAACACTGACTTATTCTGCATAACAAACCCTGATCCAACTTGTCAGAGAATCTCTGCCCTCCTTGGATGACAGCTCTGTTCTTTTATCTTGGAGTCTGAGATTTCCCATCCCTTTAAAATTTGCATAATTTGTTTATTTTTGTCAGGTCCAGGTTTTCTTAGTGCACAACCTACATTACTTTGGTGCAAGGTTGTGAAAAGCCTACATTACTTTGGTGCAAGGTTGTGAAAAGGTGGTTGGTGCTGAGTGCAGGGGGCTTTAAAGTGGATTGACACCAAATCCTGCTCTGTGCCATAAACTGACCTGCACCAATGGGAGTTGGAATTCCCAGAATGTCACACTCCGTCCCTTTTTCTCAATGAATCCTATCGAGGTAGTTTTGTCATCATGGAGTTCATTCCACATTTTCAGCCTCGCTCAAAAATATAAGCAGTTGTGCCGGGGGTGTGACAGGATGGGGGGGGAATCCAACCGTCTTACAAAGGAGTCTTCCTCCAGCCTGAGAAGCCTTCCTCCAACTTCAGGGGCCAGTATGGTGTAGTAATTAAGAGTGGTGGACTCTAATCTGGAGAACCGGGTTTGATTCCCTGTTCCTCCACATGAAGCCAGCTGGGTGACCTTGGGCTAGTCACAGTGCTCTCAGAGCTCTCTCAGCCCCACCTGCCTCACAGGGTGCCTGCTGTGGGGAGAGGACGGGAAGGTGATTGTAAGCCGCTCCAAGACTCCTTCGGGTAGTGAAGAGCAGTTTATAAAACCAACTCTTCTTCCTCCAACAGAAGAGCCACTGAAACCGGAGGACAACTCCTTTGGCTGGAGGAAGGTTTCAGACTTTGAAGAGGAGAAGAGATTGGATTTATACCCCGCCCTTCACTACACAAGGGAGTCTTAGAGCGGCTTACAAACTCCTTTCCCTTCCCCTCCCCACAACAGACACCCTGTGAGGTAGGTGGGGATGATGGAGCTCTTGACAGAAACTGTTCTTTTTTCAAGAACAGCTGTGCCAGACCTATGGCTTGCCCAAGGTCATTCAGCAGGTGCAAGTGGAGGAGTGGGGAATCAAACCCGGTTCTCCCAGATTAGAGTCCGCGCACTTAACCACTATACCAAACTGGCTCTCAACCACTACACCAAACTTTGCTCAGTGGAGTGGTAGGATGGGGGCAGGAGTCCACCTCAATACTACCACTGCATCATCAACCAGTTTTGTCATCCTTCTGTATTGTATGTATCACACGGTTTCCTAGTGCATACTCTAATTTTGTGATCCGGTTGTTTTTTTTTAAAATTGCACTGTTTGTTGTTTGCATGATGCTGTTCCAATTGCATCAGTTTTTAACTGCGTAATCCACCTGGGGCCTCAGCCAGAAAGGCAGACTATAAATGAAGTATTTAATAAATGTTAATAAATTAATACATTAATTTGGCCCCAGCTCAAAGGTCCATCACCCAGAATCTTGCACTCATCCTAAGAATCCAAACTCTGATTTCTAAAATGGGCTGGTTTGCACTTGAGGTGGAGGAGTTTTCCAGACCAAAAATCTGGGCCAATATTAGGGCCAGTTTATCACTGCCTTATCTTTTATTGCTGATAAAATGACTCATTGCTAGAGAGTGCTAAAAATGTACTGAGAGGGGAGGAGAGGGGCTGCTTGCAAGCTCACAAAGCGAGAGACAGAAGGTATATTTCCAAAAGGGGTTTTGCCCGCCCCCCCTTCGGAAGGGAAAGATTAATGGCGGGGGAGGAAAGGGTTTCTAGTCAGAAGAGGCAGCAGGCGCAGTGGAAAAGATAGGCAATCGCAGGAGGAGGTAGGATTTTAGCAAGCAGATTCACGGGTCTGGTAGATCAACAAAGACCAATGTGGGTACAGTGGAACTAGACAGAGTTTGGAAGGTGGAGAAGCGTCTGTGTGAATGCTTTATCACAAGACCAGCTTATAACCTGTGGCTCAGTGGTAGAGCACCTTCCTTGCATGCACGAGGTCACAGGGTCAATCCCCGGCATCTCCAGTTAAAGGATCTCAGGAAAGAGACCTTGGAAAGCTACTGCCAGTCAGAGTGGACCACACTGAGTTATATGGGCCCCGGTCACACGAGAGGTTTTGGGCCGGTAGAGGGACGGAACGGGGACGCAGCAAACGTGCACGATCCCACAGCAACATCTGGGAATTGTGCTGCTTGCGTCCCCGATCCGCCCCTTCCACCCAAAACCCCACACCAAAACAGAACCACCTACCTTGGTGGTTCGTCCGAGAAGTGCGCCCGAAGCCCGGCCATGGGATCGCCGGCGTGTCCTTGCGCCGGCGCATCCCCGGCCCCTGGCCGAACTGCGCATGTGTGAGCATGTGCTGTTCGCCAGCCTCCCCTTCCCACCGTAGCTTTCTCCCCGGCATCTGATTGTGCCGGGGAGAAAAGGCGCCGTGGCTCAGGGGATCCGTGGGATCCCACCGCAGCGTCTCAACTTGGGTGCGGCTTTTAGAAACCGCGCTTTGAGCGAGTTTTCCCCTGCCGTGTGGCAGGGGCCCATATGGACTAGTGGATTAGGGCAGCTTCATAGGTTCAGTCCAGCTCATGCCTGCCTGATACTCCCTGATACTGAAGCTGATTTTACTGAAGTCACTTAAACATAGGTCGTTTGCCCCATCCTGGGTTCTGTCAAGCAGGTTTTTTCCCCCTAAATCCACACATCATCATGGTTCTCTCCAACGTTCCTGTGATCTTGCTCAACCTGCATTGCTGCAGTCTTCCAGGAAAGATAACAGAAAGCTGAGACAGCATCCACATGGATGGAAAATCTGGATCTTCTCAGTCCCACCCACACTGCTGCCATTTCCCCTGCCCCAGTCGCCCCGCAGCAGCCATTTCCCACCACAACTGGAGACCTGTCTTGCTTTTCTAATCAGCAATTGAATATCTTTATAATTTCATATAACATCCTCTTCTCTGAATTCCCAACTTCTGTTGTTGTTTTTTTAAAGTGAGTAGCAACTTTTATTGCAGAGGTATGACTTTCACTTTCTATCTCGACCATGAAAAGTCCTATAACACTATGACAATATCCATGCCATTAAAAAAAAAACACCTGAGGAACCCTTGCTGGTGTGGAGGGGAATAGTTAATGCAGGGGGACTGGAGCA
Organism: Gekko japonicus; assembly: GCF_001447785.1. NCBI lineage: Eukaryota > Metazoa > Chordata > Lepidosauria > Squamata > Gekkonidae > Gekko > Gekko japonicus. The sequence goes on from NW_015159711.1 coordinate 4,131,644, forward strand.
AGGAAACATGGAGAAGCCTGCCATGTGGAAGCCCCGTTGTCACTGAGCTGTATCAGCAGCTACAGCAGCAACAGGTGAAGCTCAAGCCAGTCTCCAGGTGGGAGCTGGGGATTCCCCGGAATTACAGCTCATCTCCAGACTGCAGAGATCAGTTCCCCTGGATAACATGGCTGCTTTGGAGGGTAGACTCTGTGGCATTGCACCCTTCTGAGGTCCCCGTCCTCTCCATGCTTCGTCCCCATGAGTTTCCCAACTGGGAGCTGGCAACCCTAGCCCCCCCATCCCCCACCAGTGGCGGATCTCCCCCCATCCCCCCCTACTTGATCCTTTTAACTGCAGGTCCTGGGGATTGAACCTGGGACCTTCTGTAGGCAAAGCATAAGAACATAAGAGAAGCCAATGTTGAATCAGGCCAATGGCCCATCCAGTCCAACACTCTGTCACACAGGGGCCAAAAATACCAGGTGCCATCAGGGGAACCACACCCCTGCCATTTGAGCCACCCACCATCAACAGGTTTGTGTTTATGTCAACTAATTCTTGGGTCTGTTCCATTCATTGTGCAGCGGCAAGCCCACCACATTTCACTTGATTTAGGGGCCTTTCAAGAGGGAGCAGCAGCTAATCCCGGATTCCAATCAGTGCATCTGTTTGCCTCATTTCACACATTACATTTTTAGCTGTCTAGGAAAAGAAAAAAAAATCACTGTACACGTACAAACACAACGCATGTGAGCCGGCACTATTTTGGTTTTCCTTAGACTTGTTGTCTCATGAGAATCCCCTGTGTTCTCACACGGAGTCTTGTGGCTTTATAAGAAGGTGCCGCTTGGGAATGGGGGCAAGGGGGGGTGAGTGACAGTGTGCTTACAATAGATAGTCAAGTCACTCACCACCCTATCATGCTGCCAATTCCCTTCTCACCCCACAGTGTTAATTCCTTGCTGCTATTGGACTATCCAGTAGCATCCCCCCCTTAACAGAATCCACAAAACACACACACACACATTAGAGCATTATTTCCCTTTTCTTTCTAAATGGAGCATCGGCACATGCAACTTTAGCAAAAAAAAAAAAATCCAGTTGCTTAGCGACTATTATGCCTAACGACCAAAGTGCTTAGCGACCCTACAATCCCAATCCCGCCTCCTGTAGGGTTTTCTGTGGTGTAAACCCTTCCCCCCCAGTTCCAAACAGCTTGCTTGCATTCTTCTGGATGTAAAGGTTACTGGGGAACACGCCTACACCTGGTTGTGAGAAAAGACGTGTTCTCCACCTTGCAGGGGAGGCATTGTGGCAGAGCGGCGCTTATTTTAATCCTGGGTTTGTTAGGTTCTTGAGGCTTTTATACTTCACAGGAAAGGAAGTGAGGGGGGGGGAATGGTTTGCAGAGGGTTCGGGAATTGGATGATTCCGCTGATAAAACATTGTCAGATGTTCCATGAAGCCAAATGCTGCAAAACTGTAAGTAAATTTGCAGGGTCCCAAACACTTTATCTATAAAGAGGCCAATGAAGTTGATAGACAGTCAGCTCAAGCCAGACAGAGAATGCATAATTAGTTCATCAATTTCACAATCTACAATTTTCACTTGGGATGGATAGAGTGATATGTTTACCTTGTGTGGATCCATACATGTATCTGGCAAAGAGCGCTGTAGACCACAAAAGCTTATGGTGGGGGTGCCAGGTCCCCCCCCCCCCGCCACTGGCAAGGGATGGGGGGGTAGGGTTGCCTGATCCAGGCTGGGAAACTCTTGGAGGTTTGGGGGAAGGAGCCTGGGGAGGACAGGGACCTCAGTGGGGTACAATGCCATAGAGTCCACCCTCCAAAGCATCCATTTTCTCCAGGGGAACTGATCTCTGTAGTGTGAAGATAAGCTGTAATTCTGGGGGATCCCCAGGCCCCAACTGGAGGCTGACATCCCTACCGCAGAATGAAAACTTCTTCAAGATGCCACAAGAATCCTATTAAATCTGGCTGCAACAGACTGCTTTCATCTAGAACTGGCAGCAAGCAGCATGGGAACAGGCGAGAACAGCATCCACACACCCCAGCCCTACCTCACAGGGCTGTGCCCCCTCTTTCCTCCATTGCATCTGCACACAAGTAGACACATCGGAAGTTGCATCAGCCCCCCATGGGCCGAGAACACCAAACACCCCCTTTGCCCCTCCCTATCCTAGCTGAAAAGTGCTGCAAAACTACTGCACAGCTCAGTTTAGGGTTGAGAAATACCTGGAGATTTTGGGGGTGGGGCCTAGGGAGGGCAGGGTATAATGCCATAGAGTCTATCCTCCCAAGTGACCATTTTCTTCAAGGGAACTGATTTTGGTCGTCTGGGAGGTGTCCAGGTGCTTCCTGGAGTAGGGTTGCCAGTTCTGGGTTGGGATACGCCTGGAGCTTTTGGAAGGCGGAGCCAAAGGAGGGTGGGGTTTGGGGTGGGGAGGGACTTCAGTGGGGTATAATGCCATAGATTCTACCTTCCAAAGTGGCCATATTCTCCAGGTGAACTGATCTCTGTTGCCTGAAGATCAGTTGTAATAGCGGGAGATCTCCAGCCACCACCTGAAGGTTGGCAACCCTAGGTCAGCTGGGGGAAAGATAAAAGCCCTTTAAAGGTCTGTGATGAATTTCCTGGGGGCTAGTCACCATCTCAGGTTAATTTTCCTTCCAGTCACAATACTATTTCCCACTTACCCCACTGCACTGGGTTCCCAGCAGGAAATTTAGAAAGAGCAAATGGGTTCAAAGGAATAGGATCTGGGCCTGAGTATGACCCACACTAACCTGGGTTGATAACTGAGGTAAAACTGACAGGTGTGGGATGGTTTGCTTTCTGAAGTGAACAAGAACAACGTTTATTTCAGAAGACACAATCAACTTGAGGTATATATTAACACTTAACCAGGAGTTGTGGGATATTAGTTTTTGCACAGTACATGCCTCAGGAAAAGACTGCCTCGCATATCATATCAACACACAGACTCCCGCTGTGGCTAAGTTACACACCAAGCACAGCAGAACCCTGCTGGCCTGCTGTAAACGTCAGCATGCTCTGGCAGGGGAATTTAACCAAAGACCTCACATCTCTTCAGTTCACATGCCTGATAGACTAACCCTTCCCTATCAACCCTCAAAAACCTGTCTTCTGACTAACCACCTTCCTCTTCAGATCTTAATCTTTCCCAGCACAGCTCTTGTTGGCTGAATTGTTGGCACTGCTCTGACTGGAAGCTGATAGGGTGGCCAGGTTCCCGGACTCCCCCTGTCCCCTACCGCCGCTTGACAGGACGGCAGGGAAAAATGGGGAGAGGCAATTCAGTAGAGTGCCAATGCCATGACGTCACTTCTAGCATGGGCCAGAAATGACATCCTCATGTCAGCGTGAGCCTCTAAGATTCACCCCAAACTCTGTAGTTAAACCAATGAAGGGCCTGCAATCCCAATCCACCCTCCTGTAGGGTTTTCTGTGGTACATAGGCTAGGTCTCCCTGTAATGTCCCGCCAGTTGCCAGCACTGGGCAGGCAAACCTAGCTGTTGACCTAGGGTTCCCAAATCCCCCCGGGGGGCGGATTTCCCCCCGCTTTCAAGGCCCGATTCCTGCTCCCGCGGAATCGGGGCCCAGGGGAAACCCCACCCCAGCGTGCGACGTCACTTCTGGGTGATGAACACGCGGCGCGCGCGCATGATTTAGACGCCGGCTGGGAGCCCCCCGCTCCCGGCCAAAATCCATTTGGCAACCCTATGTTGACCTGTCACAAGGGCCAAAGGGGTTGGGGGGAAATGCAGAGCTTAGCTCTGCCATTTTGAAAGCAGAACTTGGTTCAGCACCCTCCCTATAGCTATGAGTGGAGGTTCCGTAACAACACTCCACCCATAGCTACTCCACAGTTCCCCCTTTGAAACATTTCAAATGTCTTCCTCTGGTCCAGTTTAAAGTCCTGGGAGGCCCATGAGCAAGGTTATCAATCCTGGAGACTCTGGGGGTACAGCCTGGAAGGTAGGGTTGCCAAGTGTATCTTCGCCGGGAGCGGGGGGCTCCCGGCCGGCGTCTTGTGCGCGGGTGCGTGCACTTCACCCGGAAGTGACGGGAGGACACCAGGCACGCTGGGGGCAGGGCCACGGCCATACAAGGAAAAACCATAGTTTTACCTTGTATGGCCATGGCCCCACCCCCAGCATGCCCGGCGTGCCCACGTCACTTCCTGGTGACGCACACGCAGGGGTGGGGTTCCTCCCGGGGCCTGATTCCGCAGCGTCAGAAATTGGGCCTCCAAAGCGGGGGTTTACCCGTCACCCGCCCCCCCTTGGCAGCCCTACTGGAAGGGCAGAGTTTGGGGAAGGGAGGAACCTCAGCACGGTATAATGCCATAGGAGTCCACCCTCCAAAACAGCCATTTTCTCTAGGGGAACTGATTTGCGTCATCTGGAGATGAGTGGTAATTCTAAGAGATCTCCAGGCCCCGCATGTAGGTTGGCAGCCCTACAGGAGTCATGCCCATTTAAATCAGGGGATTCTGACATTCCATGCAGCAGAAAATCTCCATGTTGAAGCTGCCCACGATAGTTACTCCTCTGAAATTACTGCCCAAAGAAACAGAGATGGGCACTATTTTTAAAAACAGATGACAATTTCATGGAAGAGAACAAGTCAATCAAACACAGCTAGGCATGAGAACGCCAGATGCTGGGGACAGACAAGGAGAAGAGGCCATCACCTTTGTGCCCTGCTGTTGAACACATGCTCTGAATTCTATATCTAACTTTCACCCAGGGCTTTTTTTCTGGAGGAATGCGCTGGAACAGAGTTCCGGAACCTCTTCGACAAAATTCTTTTTAAAACATTTAAAAGTTCACGATTTTTCAGTATACAGATTGAAAACTTCATTTCCCTCTTGAAAACTTCATTTCCCTCTTAAGACTTCTGGTAACTCCTTTTCAAGAAGAAGAAAAAAGAGCCCTGCTTTTACCTATCAACTGGAAATGGCAGAGAAAGGTGATTGCCTAATCTACCTCACAGGGTTGTTGTCAGGATAGAATGGAGAAGGCAAAATTTTTGTAGGCAGCTTTGGGTCACCACTGGGGAGGAAGATGGGATATAAATGAAGGAAGGGAAGGGAGGCTGTGGCTCAGCGGTAGAGCACCTACTCAGCATGCAGGAGGTGCCAAGTTCAATCCCCTACATCTCCAGTTAAAAGAACATGTGATGTAAAAAATCTCTGCCAACAGTCTGATTCAATATAAAGCAGCTTCATGTGTATATATACCCTTTTAAATAGTTGTACATGGTGGCTTGGTGGTAGACCATCTGCTTAACGTGTAGAAGGTCCCAGGTTCAATCTCTACCTTTTCCAGTTAAAAATCTCTGCCTGGGACCCTAGAGAGCTGTTGACAGTCAGAACAGACAATACTGGCCAATGGTTTGATTCAGTATAAGGTGGCTTCATATCCTCAAAGATACACTTTTCAGGCACTGGGTAGTTCTCATGCACAGCTCCCATTCCTTCCAGTGGGGCTTGTGCAGGAGAATTTCCAGGCACTTTATCTTTATTTAGGTATTTGTCTACTGACTTGCCTAAAATCAAGGCAATTTATAAAATTATTAAAATATAAAAGCTATAAATAAACAATACCATTCTAACAATAAAGCTGCATGATATAAGCCCAGTACAATATGTTCAGCCTGATAAAAAGCTCATCTCAGCAGGGTGCATAACACAACTCGGTTTAAAAGCCAAACTAAAAAAAGCAACATTTGGCACTCGCAAAGAAAAACTGAAAGGGAATTGGCTCTTTCAAACTTCCTCTGGAAGCGAACTTCAGAGGGCTGGTTTCCCAAAGAAAAGGCCTTTGTACAGTTGAGCTAACCTGAAGGAAGGCTGGACCAAGGTTGACGGCTGAGCGATTTTGCATATGGATACTGGTATAACACATACCTCTATGATGTACGAAGCATCTCTGAGTCCATACAATGCCAGATCCTTATAAACACCCCATCTTTTACAGGCAACAGTCATGCATCGAGTGATAGTTCTCGACTGGATTAGTGTGGGTGTTACCTATGCGTATGAGTACACTACCAGATCTGCAGAAGCCATCATTGTTGTTGTTCTGTCACACAGTCGAGTCTGACTCTTTGTGACCCCATGGACCACATCATGCCAGGCCCTCCTGTTTTCTGTCGTCCTCCGGCGTTTGCTCAATTTCATGCTCGTTGCATCGATAACACTGTCTAACCATCTCATCCTTTGCTGTCCCCTTCTTCTTTGACCTTCAATCTTTCCCAGGATCAGGGTCTTCTCCAGTGAGTGCTCCCTTCTCATTTGGTGACCAAAGTATTTGACCTTCAGCTTCTGTATCTGGCCTTCCAGGGAACAGTCAGGGTTGATTTCTTTTAGGATTGACTGATTTGATCTCCTTGCAATCCAGGGGACTCTCAAGAGTCTTCTCCAGCACCATAATTCGAAAGTATCTATTCTTTGGCACTCAGCCTTCCTTATGGTCCAACTCTCACAGCCATACATTACTACTGGGAATACCATTGCTTTGACCATATGGACTTTTGTTGGCAGGGTGATGTCTCTGCTTTTTATTATGCTGTCTAGGTTTGCCATAGCTTTCCTCCCAAGGAGCAGGCATCTTTTAATTTCATGGCTGCAGTCACCGTCTGCCGTGATCCCAGGAACGTGAATTCTGTCACTGCTTCCATGACTTCCCCTTCTATTTGCCAAGGAGTGATGGGGCCGGATATTCCTTGGCATTGCCTTTCTTTGGGATTGGAATGTAATCTGATTTTCTCCAATCCTGTGGCCACTGTTGCATTATC
>NW_015159712.1:0-6419 GCF_001447785.1 Gekko japonicus
AGCAGGGTATAAAAATGAACTCTTCTTTTAAATTAGGCAAGATCTGTTCCAATTGGCTAACCTTAGACATAATCAGGCTGCTGCATTTTGAACTAGTTGCAGTTTCTGGATTGTCCTCAAGAGCAACTCAGCACATTACAGAGTCTAGCCACGAGATTACAAAAGCATGGATTAGCATGGAGAGGTCAGCTGAGTCTAAGAAAGGGGAGAGTCGGCAAACCAAATGGAACTGACAGTTACCGTTGTCAACCTGCTTTTAAAAACAGCAAAACTGGATACATGGGCATTCCCAAGCTATCTATCCTGTCAATGCCAGCCCCATGCCATCCAAAACAAGTGGGTCTAATCCCTCCAAAGCATTAGCTTTCCCCAATAAACTTCTGCCATAAATGTTGAATAAAAAACAGATAATGTAGTATTTCATTAGGTTTTCTTTTTAAAGGAAAGAGGCTCATTTTATAGAAAATGAGAAAGTAAAATAATTTGAAATCCTTTATATTTATAGACTTCAGATAAACATCATAAGAACACAACTATTCAAGCACCCTGCCAGTGATGTTAACAAAGAAGGCCTTATTTTCAATTAACATCGCATCGTCTAAATTTCATCCAGAAACATTATTTAGAGTCATGTGGGTGTAATGCTCTTGACTGTTATTTGGAGATCACCTGTGACAATTTTCTGATAAAGACTCTTTCTTCTGGTCCAACCTAGATGCCAGTTTGAGGGGATTCTGTGCCAGGAGTATTGTGACCTCTTATCAGTGCTCTATGGATACTTTCAAGTTGTCTCTCTGTCTGATTTTGACTGAGTGCTTGGGTTTGTGAAGACCACTTCCTGCATACTAGATCCTTGCCTGCCCTGGCTATTAAAATTATGCTAGGAAAAAGTGAAAACTCCCCTGGGGAAGAATATTAATATGTCCCTCTTACAAGATGTGTTTCCTCCATGGCTGAAGAAAGCTTTGATTAAATCTTAAGAACTCACCTTTTATGAGAGGGAATGTAGGCAATTATTGAGTTATGTCCAATGATTGAAAAGTTTGTGGCAGAACAACTGCATTTTTGGGTGAAACACCTTTGTTTGACCCATTTCATTCTGGCTTTGGGCCAGGATCCAGGACTGAACCAGCACTATTGGCTGTAGTTGACGAGCTCAAGTTCGTCAGTTTCTGCTGCTACTATTACATTTATGGAGTTCCTGGCCTCCCGACAAAGCCGATGAGGTCCGGGGGCTGTTTTGCTGTCCGGGAGCAGCCGGGGCAGCAACAGAATCATGACGCGTGGCATCATGACGTGGGCGGTATGGGTGGAGCTGGCTCGGGTAAACTGCCGGACTCCGCTCCCGCCCAAACAGTCACTGACTCATGCTCAAAGGTGTAGCTTTGAGCATGGAGGGTGAGAAAAAGCCATGGCCTACCTTGTTAGCCTAGGGCCCCGGTTGGGAAGTTGGCAGCAAGGAGGCTGAAAGGCTCGGTGGCGGCAATAGCCTGCAGCTTGGGAAAAGTGCAGCGGCGCAAACTACACCCTCAGTGCGGTGGCGTGGCCCAGGGGCTCCGGACCAGTGGTGAAGCGATTGCAGCAGCGGCAGCAGCTGACTGATCATGCAGAGCGGCTTGCAGCTGCGACACTAATTTGCGGTGGTGGTGGAGTCCCTCTCAACTCGAAGGGACAAAAACAAGCCTTTCACTGATTAGCCTGGGAAGAGGGTGTTGCTGAGGGCCCGGGGTGGGACTTTGAGGTCTGGATTTGGCAGTTGGTGAGGCTGCTGGGGCTTTAGTGCTGCCCAATCCCCCCCTCAGTTATCACTCCCCCCCTCTTCCCGGCGGTGGCTGCTCCTGCGGTGGAGGCGATAGCTCCCGGTAGGTGAGGAGGTAAGTGTTCTGGAGGAGGCGGTGGTTACTACCCCCCTCCTGACAAAGGGTCCAAGCCCAATTAAAGTTGAGGTGCTTGAGAGTTGGTTGAGGGATTACCCCAACCGAGGGGATGGCGCTTTCACTCTAGGGTTTAGGATACCTTACCAAGGGAAGAGAAGGTCATATAGTGCTCCTAACCTGAAATCGGTTAAGGGGATGGAGCACATAGTTAGGGGGGAAATTGACAAGGAGTGTAGGGAGGGCAGGGTACTTGACCTGTTCCCTTACACACCAGTTAACAATTTGAAGGTTTCCCCGTTGGGAGTTGTGCCGAAGAAGGCACCTGGCGAGTATTGCCTCATTCACCACCTGTCCTACCCACATGGGGAGTCGGTCAATGACGCAGTACCTGAGGAGTTATGTTCAGTTAGGTACACCTCATTTGATCAGGCCATGCAAGTGGTGCGCCGGTGTGGGCAGGGGGCGGAATTGGCAAAGTGTGACATTAAGTCAGCCTTCCACCTCCTTCCTGTCCACCCGGCTGATTTCAAGTTATTGGGTTTTGCTTTTGAGGGCAAATGCTACATGGACAGGGCCCTTCCCATGGGTTGTTCAGTTTCCTGTGCTGCATTCAAGAGGTTCAGTTCCTTTTTAGAATGGGCCTTGCGTTACAGGACAGGACTATGCAGGACTGCCCACTATCTTGATGACTTCCTGTTGGCAGGGGGGAAAGATACTGGGCACTATGAATTTTTACTGAAAAGCTTCATGGGCCTGACAGAAGAGCTGCGGGTTCCTCTTGCTCAGGAAAAAACAAAGGGCCCTACCACGAACTTGGTCTTCCTGCACCATAGGACCAGAGTCACTAGTGGGATAAGGGACAACCTCCTTGTATGGAAGGAATTTTTAGACTCATACAATGGGGTCTCCTTTTGGTGAGAAGACCTTTTAGTCGAAGCTGAACTGCAGGTCACATCTGACGCTGCTGGCTCAGCTGGCTTTGGAATCTGTTTCTGTGGACATTGGTATGCGGAGGACTGGCCCGAGGAATGGTTCCAGGCAGGGTGGGTCAAGGACCTCACCTTCTTGGAATTTCCCCCAGATTTTTGTAGTATGGATTTGATTTGCAGAGCTTGCCAACCATACTGTCCACTTCTGGTGCGACAATCTGTCCACAGTGCACGTGATTAACTCCTTGATGTCCAGGTCTCCTAGGGTCATGGCCCTGGTCAGAGCCTTCACACTCCGCTGTTTGCAGAAAAATATTTTGTTCAAGGCCAGGCATGTCCCGGGGGTCAGTAACGGGGTCACTGATGCTCTCTCCCACAAACAGATGGAGAGATTCCGCCAGCTGGCTCCGGAAGCTGGCTCTGGAAGCCGACCAGTTCCCGGTTTAGATGCCAGTGAAGGTGTGGCTGATTGGTGGGCTGAGGCCGACTGGGCGATAAGTTTAGCTCTCGGCTCTTCAACTCGGAGAGCGTATAAGAGGGTGGGTAAGCAGTTTCTGGCCTTTAGGGAGGAAGCTGGTCTGAGACAAGTTTGGCCCATACCAGTGGCCCATCTGATACAGTTTTGTGTGTCACTGAAAGGTAAGGGCCTGTAAGCGCGTTCCACTAGGGGTAAGCTGTCATCTCTCGCCTATGCCAACAAGGCATCGGGGTTTGAGGGAAAGACGGGCAACTTCCACATTAGGAAGATGCTCAAGGGTTGGTCAAGGGAGGGTGGCAAGGTGGTAGACTCTAGGGAGCCGTTGACCCCAACAGTGCTGATGGGGCTCAAGGCACAGTGGCACACACTTTGCAAGGATGGCTATGAGGCAGCACTGTTCCATGCAGCATCACTGGTTGCCTTCTTTGGGGCGCTGCGGATCAGTGAGTTGGTGTCTGGCTCTCGCCGGGATGTATCTGGCCTAGCGCTGGACCAGTGTGATATCCACATTCTGGATGCCAAAGTTCGGCTCACACTTTGGCAGTCGAAGACTGACCAACTAGGCAGGGGTTCTGTCATTGAGCTGGGCCGGTGTTCTGAGGCGGAGCTATGCCCGGTGTGGGCTCTACGCCAGTATTTAGCCATGTGGCGTTAGGGTGTAGGCCTTTTATTTCATCACATAGATGGCACTCCCCTCACCAAGTTTCAGTTTTGGGCCCTGACCCAGAAAGCGCTGGTCCGATTGGGATTAGGCGGGTTCCGCTTCGGAACCCACTCCTTCCGGATTGGAGCAGCTTCAACAGCAGCAGCCATGGGGTATTCCAAGAGCGAGATTCAGCAGATAGGTCATTGGAAACTGCGTTGTTACAGGAGTTATGTGTGGGATTGCAAAGTTTAAGGTTATGTTTCAGTTATTAATAGGGTTCCTCTTACAGGTGCTGCAGGCTGCGGGGCGAGACAACGTGTCATCGTCTGTGGCCACAGCATGGTCTTTTGGGCCGCTCCTCAGGCCAGGAAGAAACCCATCGGTTCGTCTGCTTCGCCACAAATGACAGAGACATGGTGCTACGTGTGGAGACTGACCTTGTGAGGATAAGAGCAAGGTGGCCTGGAGTGCAGATAGTCTGGTCGGCTATTCTGCCTCGGTATGAAGGGCAAGGCCCTGGTGCTACATGCGGAGGCCGACCTTGCAATAATAAGAGCAAGGTGGCCCAGTGTGCAGATAGTCTGGTCAGCTATTCTGCCCTGCCAGGTGTGGTGTAATTTGGGGGGCCCCCACTGTATTGACTGCCAGGCGTAAGGCTAGCAGACAAATGATGAAGGCCATGGATGGTGGTTTAGGGCTATTTTTGCTGCACCCCGACATATGGGTCGAGTTCCAGGACCTGTATAGAGCTGACAGGGTGCACCTGACTGACAAGGGCAAAAGGTTCTTTTTGCAGGACTTGCGGCAAGGGATTAGCTCAGCCTTGGCCTTTTAGTGGGAGCAAAGACCAAAGCAGAGGCTTGGTCTTGGCTGTGGCAGGTTGGTGCGGGCAAGAAACCGGAACCTTACGGCAGTTTTCCCCATTAGGGAACAGGGGGTCATCAGGAACTGCCTTCGGATTTTCATGTCCAGGGTGGAGAACGGTGATCACCTCCTCTGGGAACCTCTTAGGGTATGCTCCTCTCTGCAAGTTGTCAGGCTTCAGGGGTTGGCGCTCCTAGGTGGCAACCAGTTTGCTGGGCTGCCGGTCATGAGCCAAACCGATGGCTTAAGACTAGACGTGGGTGACCCACCCGAGAAAAGGACAAGGAGGTTGGTCAGAATGACACCTGCCTTGCCTGTTCTGTGCTCGCTTAGCTGGTCCCTTGCCACAATGTTATGTTAAATAGTTAATAAAATGGCCCTTGTTTACTCCAAACTGTTGTCTGTCTCGTTATTCCAACTGGGGGGGGGGGACAATTAGCAGTATTTGGTGCAGCTAACGATGATATTTTGGTGCATTAACTACAATCAATGGTTGAAGTAAAGGTACAGATCTTTATTGGTTTTCATCCTTTCTTGTTGGCGAGAAACAAGGCTTCAATTGCAGAGGCAAAATCAGCAAATTGGGACCTCATGTGTGGGGTGCCCTCAATGATGGATTTCATCTCAGTGCTCTTTAACCTTAAACCTTTGACCACGATCATTAGGAGCTTCAGAGTGGGTTGTCAACCAGTCTGTGGATGACACCCACCTAAAATCTCATTGTTTTAAGGCTTTGGAAGCAACTGTAAAGCTCTTGGGGCAGAGCTTTGTGGCTGTGGTCAGGACTTTTCTGTCTCTTTGGTAAACTGAGTTAAAAGTTTGGGTTGCTCCTAGACCCACACTTGGCAATATACAAACAGGTTAGTACTGTTGCTAGAAGCACCTCCTTTCAATTACAACTGGCTTGCTTGCTGGGTTGGTGTCATGAGAGGCGGCGACGGCGCTGAGTCCCCGCCCCAGTTGGCATCACAGCCAGAGGTGCTGGCATTGCCAGAACCAGAAGCTGGCCCCTCTGACTCCTCACAAGTTGATAGCTTGCCAGCGCCTGAGCCTGTAAACCCCACACCTGGTTTACAGCCGAGGAGGCCAAGGAGGCACAGGTGCAATCAGGGAGCCCACCTGACTCATCTCTGTGAGTGGTTCAGCTAAGGGAGCGGCTCTGCAGAGACTTAGCCCCCCGCCGAGATGCACGCTGGCAGGGAAGGCAAGTGCAGAGTCCTGAGTATTAGCAGAAGCGCCGCCACCGCCGCCATGGGAAGCCTGGCCAGAGGCCTATATAACCCCCACTCAGGATTGGGCTCTTGTGGAAGCAATGAGTTGTCTCCATGAATGCCTCCCATCCACCTTCCGCTCCTGTCCTAAGAAATTTAAATGCCCCCCCCCCAATCTAAAAAAATCCTGGCTACAGGCCTGTCGAGGTTTATAAGATTATGCATGGGATAGAGCAGGTAGAGAAAGAGGTACTTTTCTCCCTTTCTCACAATACAAGAACTCGTGGGCAGTACCTAAAAGTTCAGTGAGAAGGCTTCTCTAGTATTTATGGATGAAGGGTATGAATCTCAGCAAGAAGAAAAGTTTAGATTTTGTCTTTAAAAGTGAGCTGAGAGCGGAATATATATATATAT
>NW_015159712.1:6587-39749 GCF_001447785.1 Gekko japonicus
TTATATAGATAATTCCCTGCTCCCCCATCTTGTGTTGCTTCTTTCAAGAGAAAAGAGTGACATGAAACTGATCAGCAAGGCTGAACAGTAGAATTGCTCATTGGCAGAGGGGATTACAGATGTTGTATTGTGGTATATTGATTGTATATATGTATGTATGTAATGGAACAGTCTACTCCTCCCCTAATATCTGTGTGATTTAGTTTGGTTCCATTGGATGGAGCTCATTTCAGTTTCCAGTTCTGTATGTTAGCTGAAGTTGTGTTGTTGGTTGTTGGAGTCATCTCCTTGCAAATAAATGGCTGATGTTTTGAGCCAGCTTGTCTATGCTGAATGGACCTGAGAACGGGGCCCTGAGTGAGTACTCTAACCTGGGAACCCACAGCCAAAGGGGGACATTACAGATATGAGCTTGAAGTTGGTTTCCAGTTCCTTATTTGCTAATTCAGCCACAGATATCCATGATTCTTACAGAGCTCTACACACCAAAATGAACCTTGAACCACCGCAAGTAAGACAGTTACAAATGCAGGGGAACCTGCCTTGCAAGGGGCAGTATGCAGTTCTCTTGTCCCAAACCTACTTTTAGCACTAACTAGTCCAAAGAAGTGTGCCCTCAGGGAAAAAAAAGAAAATTGAGAAACTGGGGGCAGCCACACCCCCATAACTTTGGACCACCCCAAGCAGAGAGTGCTAAAACCAGGTTTTGGATTGTGGGACAGCAAAGGACCCCTTGCAGGGCAGTATCTCTCCCCCCCCCAAATCTGAGGATTTGTAATGATGCAAAACTTATTTTGGGGTGCAAAGCTCTTCAAGTATAATTTGTGGTTGGACTGGCAAATAAGGAACTATGAAAAAGGAACTGTGAAAGGGCATCGTGTTGCATATTTATTTATTTATTTACATTTTTTGTAATCCCCTTTTCTCACTGGTACTCAAGACAGATTACACAGTACATGTCAGTACAATCAACAGGATGGGACATCCAATAAAATTCCATTGGATTTAGATTGCAGCCATCTTGAACCAATCAGAAATCTGAAACAAGAGCTGAAGCAAAGAATAAGTATTAATATGATGTGCTACATGATGCTAAAAATTACATAGTAGGATCCTATTTACACTCACAGGCAGTGTGGACTATAGCCAGTAGCATAGTGCACAGTCCTCATCTTTTAGAACCATTTTGCTACAGTACAGCCCTATTACATGTGTAACAAGCCCTCTTGAATAATTCAGCATTGTATAGCTTGTGGAAAGCTAGGCGTGTGGGAGCCTTTGTGGTCTCATCAGGCAGGCCTTTCCAAAAGGTGGGGGCCACAACAGAGAAGGCACACCTATGGGCAGTTCATTTTGCCCTTTGCAGGCTGGCACCTACAGAAGGCCCTGCTCAGATGAATGAAACACATGTGGATGCCCTGTGTGTGTCTGCTGGAACATTCTTCCCCTAGAAAAATGCACTGTACTTGTAAGGGGAACAAAGTATGGTTTTGCCCTGGGGGTAAGGTTGCCAACTCTAGGTTGGGAATTTTCTGGAGATTTCAGGGACAGCAAGGTTTGGGGAGGAACTTCAGCGGGGTATAATGCCATAGAGTCCACCCTCCAAAGTTGCCATTTTCTCGAGCGGAATTGGCCTCTGTTGCCTGGAGATCAGTTGTAATTCTGGGAGAGCTCCAGGGCTGCGATCGGCACCCAAACTTTGGGAGGAATCCTGCTGGGGGCGGGAAGGTGGGGCGACGCTGCTGTGCTGCCTCAGGATTGCCCACTTTTCTCCCGTTCGGAGACTCTGGGAAGTTTGCCAGGCTCTGCAGCAGCAGCAGCAGCAGTTCTGGGTGAGAAGCGAGGGCGGAGGTTGCCCCGGCGGGACTCCTCCTCCGAGGGCAGGGCCGGGGGCGGCGCAGGGAGCCGGAGCGAGCTCCAGTCTCGCCGCCGCTTGCGCTGTGGAGGACAGACGCTGGTCGCGCAAAGGCAAAGCAGTGCGGCTGCAGCTCGAGTGGAGCCGAGACGCATCGCGAGCCACCCTGGTCGCTCCTGGCGCCTGGCGGCGGCCACAGTAAAGTCGCCCGGCACCGCCTAGGGAGCGAAAACAGCAGCCGCCACAGCCCCAGCGACGGCGAGAGGACCCGGGGAGCTCAACTTTTCCTCCCCCCCCCCTCCCTCGTGGCTGCCAAAAGGAGGGGAGAGCCTGCCCAGCGCAAGAGCTGGGGCTGCGGCCCGGATCGCCACCATGAGGCGGCTCGGGGGCTCCCTCCCGCCGCCTCTGTTGCTGCTGGGGCTGCAGCTAGGAGCTCTTCTCTACGGACGAGGTAAGCGCAGGCGACGGACTCCTCCTTTCCCGCGCTCCCAACTGCTGCTGGGCGCCGAGGAGGCAGACAAGCGGGCCGGGGGGCGACTGAGGGCAGATGGAAAACCCGTTCCAGTCCCCACTGCCCACTCGCTGGGGTCTGAAGGGTGGCCTTTGGATCCGGGAAGTCACCCTGCGGTTCGCCGTCTGGGGCTCTGGTCTTAGCAGCAGGCACTCGGCACATGCTCCAAGACGCTGTGCTCTCTTCTCCTGCCTCGTGCCCTTGGTTTTTGCTGAACGCAATGAAACGCTCTCTCTTCTGCTCGCGTGAAGCCTGCCTCTCCTCATAGTCCCACGACTCATGCAGGGACTGTCGGGACTTGGGAATGCGCCTCCTTTTTCTAACTTGAAAGTCCCGGGACGAGGCTGCGCTGTTCTCTCGCTGGAGCTATGCACGCTTTACGTGGGGCGTCTCATTGAGCTAAGCTAAGTGGGGCTGCGTTCCGTATCCCCTCGTTAGTAGTCCGCTCACTTGCATGACAGCAATGGGCGAGAAATAGCCTTCTCTTCATTCTCCCTTCCTCGCTCCCCCCGGTTTATAAAACTAGAAGGAATGGCACGCAAAGTCTAGAAGAGTGATGTGTGGAATGTAATTGTGTTAGCTGGGAAGAAAAAGGTACTTTGCACATGCTCAGTTATTGCTTAGACTTCTACACATTCCAGTATTGAACTCAGTGAAGTAGGTTCCCCGTTTGAGCTCTGGCTCGGATTAAGCCCTCTCTTTTTTTCAGGAGGGTGGAGTGGCGGCATTGCTAATTTGCAAGCGGTGTTTGAGTGTTTCTGGCGCCAGCATACAGGGCATCCTGTCGAGTTAACTACCTGCTTTCTTCCCTACTTGGCATTGTCTTTGTCACATCCATCTCTCTCTCTTCTCTCTCTCTCTCTTTCTCTCACACACACACACACACACACGTGCACGCACCCTTATTGCTGGGGAATTCTGGGTCTCAATCTACATTGTTTTTATGTATACTATATTTTGATAGAACTTTTCTATCAAAGCCTAAAAAGCTTCGTTGTTGTAACCAGGTCAGATCCCTACAAATCCACAGCAAAGGTGGATCTTGACTTCCTTCTTGTGTTCTTTCTGTGAAACATGGCTTTTCTACAAGGCAGCCTTCCCTTTTGATGTGTATGGTGTGGCTGCCTCCTCTGAAGTTGATTTAATAAATTTGGGTTCTATGTGTGGTAGCCTCTGTTGTGTGTTGGGACAGCAGCCCTTCCTCAGTAGGAATGCAGCTGCTCTTCCTACTAGACAAGCCCCTTAAAGGTACAGCTGTGATTTGGTGGATTCTTTCGCCTCTCTCGTTTTGTAAAATTTGGTGGTCTTAAGAATACTTAAAATTTATAGAGGAGGACACACTGTACAAGACAATGAGGTTGGGAATAGTAAGGCACTTAAATGGATTCCTCCAACTTTTTCTACCTGTTTTTTAAAGGACAACTCCCTACACTTTTACTATGCTTTTACTATGCTGCATGAAAAATAACATGTAGGAAGTTGTAAAAAGTTCATTAATTGGTGCAGAGTGTATTGTTGGTGCTATAGTGGTATAGTGGTGCTATGGTGGTATAGTAATAATTGTGTTGGAAAAATTACTAAGCTGTTTATGAATGAATTTACATATTTTTAAAGAGAGGGTCATACAAATGGCAGACATACATCTTTAATTTTGTCTGCTGCCATCTAATTTCATCTGCTTGCCTCTCCAGATGTTGATCTGAAGTTGCAAGAAGTTTCTGCCTTAGAAGTATTGACTCCCATCATTTTCAGAAGCATGGGCCCCAGGGCACAGTGAGGCTGTGTTTAGATCTTAAACAGTTCCTTTGACTTAGAATCTTGCTTGCATGTACACATAAACGGTGGTAGGATGGAAAATATGGAATAGAATAGGCTGAATTTCAATTTCTTTTACTGCTAAATGGAGGAACAAATTTCTTTACCTAGTTCTATGAGAGAGTAGAGGGAGAACTTAAAAGCTAGAGTATTGCTTAGCTAGAGGACTGAGAGGAATTTTAGTTTGGCTGTTACCCAGGTGCTTCTAGTTAATGTGTCCTGGCAGTTAATGACTGTGTGGGGGATGGTTTGCTGTAAAGTGCAGGTCATTTGTCATGGTTGCTTTTAAGTGGTGGTGTGTTGATGTCTAGAGAAGGCACTGTATGCCATGTTAACTTGGGGAAAGCAATATGTATGATTGATACCCCATTCTAGTATTCTTTTATTGAATTTCCATTTGTGAGAGGACACTGGGATTTATGTTTAGAGTTTAGACTATATACAGTAGTCTGAACATGGTTGATCATTCTTTGCTTTTATAAACAGAGCTTCCAATATGTCACAATACATCTTTAAGGTGCCATAGTTTAATATGGTTATGTGTTTGTTGTCCCACTATTATTCACAAAAATATGCATTAAAGTTATTACAGTGATGAGTGGGAAACTCTTTCCATATAAGGTTGGTGTGTCCCATTGAAAGTGGGCCATTGCCATTCATAGGATTGGGCTGCACCTTTATTTGCTCTGAGCTCAGGGTAGCTGAATCTCAGATGCCCATTTTCTCCATATTCATTTTCAGCTTTAATACAGTGCTTGGGAAAGATTTAGATATCAGGCTTCAAAGCTCAAGCCATTACATCTTCACTACATATCAAGAACTCTATAACTTGGCTGTAGTGTGGTGCTGTGCATTCAGAATTTGTACACTGATTTCACTTATTTACAAAGTTTTCACACACTTGGTCCGTGGTAAATCAGCAGCCATTGTATGCCTGGGAATTAAGTTCTGTGCATGGAATTTTCAAAGTACATCTGGTCAGTAGCATTGGGGCAGAGCAGACACACGGGGAACATGAAGACTTTGTAAGGTGTAGCTAAATCCTGAGAGATGGCGACTGGAGCTTTATAGGAAATGGGGATTTGACACTCCAGCCAATACCACACTAGAAGTAGCCCAATACAGTCTAGTCTGATTAGCAGTGTCTCTCCAATGCCTTAGGTAGACGTCTTCCCCAGCCCTGCTTCCTAAGGAACCTTCTAACTGGAGATGCTGAGGACTGAGCTGGAATCTCTGCATGCAAAGTACACCCTCTCCTGTGGAACTATGGTCCTTACTCTACTGAGAGAAGCTGATTCTGTATAGTCTTGGAGATAGTATTATAACTTCATGTGCTCTTGGATCATGTCCTGCTGCTGAAAAATTCTGTTGTGAACCATCACAGAAAACAAGGATAACCTGTACTAAAACTGGTTGCAAACATCTGGTTGTAAATTAATGGCAGGAACTGTTGCTCCTAGAGGTGCGGAATGCTAGATTATAGATGTCTATGGTCTATATTATGGAGTTTTTATTATTGTCAGAAAAATGCCATTTCTACTTTATTGGTTGGTTATAAATTAAAATCTTCAGAAAACAATAAAAGTGAAACTTTCTGTTATTATTTTGTCTTTCAAGGAAAAAAGTATTCAAAACAGGGAACTACTGATGCTGAGATTCTCTTCTTTGTTTCTGCCATTGAGTACAAGGCCTGGGAAAAGTGCAGCCCTTAGCAGAGTTACACCCTGTTACAGTGAATTTAAAAATGTAACTGTTTTGAATTGTATTGTTAATTCCTTTGGGCCTCTTGAATTCCTATTTGACCCTGCATTGTTCACATGGTTATTATATTTATGCAATTTTACAAACTGAGGTTGCGTGATCTGTTATAGTTAAACAAACCTGATAGTCTGGGATGAGTTCCTTGAAATATATCTAAAATTTCACCTTACCTTTGTGTAAGTAAGGGCGCAATCACAATTAGCTGTGCCATAGGCACGAATGCCAGGCGGATTTAAAGGGCACGATCAGACACGAACATCTAGGAAGTGCCCCGCACCTGTTGGCAGCCTGTTTTGCTCCACCACAGAAGTGGAGTAAAAAGACACCAGGGAAAATCCGGTAGCAAACGGGTTGCTATGGGCCATGGATGGACTTTCTCCTGTCTGATCGCTCCAGCACGCTCTCATGGCGTTGGGATGGTCTGATCAGGCCACACTGACTTCATGCTGTTGTTTCCCCCCCTTCTCAGTATGCGCATCATCGCACACTCCATAGGGAGCCCTCAGTGCTGACACGCAATTCATCGATTCCCCATTTAAGTGCATCCAGAACAAAATGCAACCACCACCACCCCGACTCACCCACGGTTGTGTCTGATCACGCAGAACTGTGTGATCGCGCAACTGCAGGTCAAATTCCTCCAGAGGAAATAGCCTCGCTCCCCCCCCCTTATCTTGCGTGTGTGACTGCCACCTAAGTAATGGAAAATGTGTTTTTGTGTTGGAACGGTATAAAGGAGCACTTCATAGAAACAAAGCCTTCCAATCTTTAAAGCAATCTTTAATTTGTAGACACTGAAATCATACTGTCAGGTCAATTTGAGTTCAAGTGTATATATTTTTAAAAAATGCAAAGTATTATTAATTTCCAGAAAGATTAAAATTATATCTTACCATTTGTTTTAAAGCTTTTAAAAGCTGAAACACTGCTTGTACTGATAAAGCATATGCTGTCAAAGGGAATTAAAAAGCTGATATGTTTAACAATATTGTCACATTAAATCAAAGAAAATAAAGGCAGGGAGGATAGAATATAATGGAAGAGTGATATTATAGTTTATTAGTTTTTATTTCTTTATATATCTTATTATTTGTGGAAAGATGCTTGTAATAAGTAAAAAAGCAAAAATAGTATAATATAATTTATTAGGACAAACAAAAATGTCAAAAGTAAGTGAGCGAAATTTCAAGTTCCTTAATACTCTTTTTCAGGATACATGTTCAGTAAAAACAAACAAGGAGGGCATTCAGGGCATTGTGGAAATGCCCAGCAGTCTGTGGCTTGTTTGTAATCATCTTAAGTACAGTACAGACTTAATAATTAGGCTATACTATGCTAGGCGCAAAACAGATTTCTAGTTGCACTAAAGTACACGAGTATAAAAAAGCAAGCAATGGCAGTTCTTTGAAAATCTAAAAATCGAGTTTCTCACATTTCGGTGTGATTATTGTCGTTGTTACGTAACTGTGAACCATACGGAACTGGACATATTGGCTTATATGCGTTTACTGAAAAAGTCGTAAACAACATTTGATAAACTGACTAAATAAAAAAGCTGGTTTTTGTAATTAATTTATTTACAATGATTAGGTTTTCTCTTCTGCCATGGGATACAGAATGAGTCATAAGTGATTGGTTTTCCTGGGTAAATATTATGTCTATGAAGAGGTTATTTTACTTGATGTGGGAGTGGGACTGATGTGTCATTGTAACTCTTGCGGTACTCCAGCAGCTTTTTTTTTCTTAGAAGGAAAGTATCTTCAATAAACATGGAGTTGGATTGGAGCCTACAAATCAGGAGCGCAAGCAGCTTGCAGAGGCAGATCTTTCCAACCTCCTCCTTTCCTGTAGCAGCCCTTTGTGACCCCTGAAAACCCCTGATTAGGGTTGGGAGACTCTCCTAAATGAAATTTCATGTGGCATTGGGGGCTGCAGTGAGGAGAGGGAATAGGGTGCAATCTCCCCCCCCCCCCCCCCCCACACACACACTTCCTCTAGTGGTGAGCTTGTTAGTGGGAAAAGGGCTGCCTGATTTCCCCTCCTCACCGCAGCACCCTCCATGCTGCATGGAATTTTGTCCGTGAAGACTACCCTCATTGTCAACTGAACATTTTGGGGGATTGATCACAAGGGACTGCTGGGAAATTGGGAGGAGGATCCACCTCCACAAACCCCTTGCACTTGAGGTTTGTAGAATCCAGTCCATTAAACATCTGCTCATGTTGCTTTTAAGGCAAGAAAAAAGGGAGGTACGAAGTTCCCTTTCAGGAGTGAAACTGAGCAGATGCTCTTGCAATCTGGTCTAGACTGTTTCACCCTTCTGTAAATTTGTATGTGTCAGAGGAAAGCGTTTGCAATTTAGAAAGCAGAGTATGAGTTTTTGATCTCCTTTTCTGCTAGTTCACCCATGGGTGTTACTTTAATAAATGTACAGGAAACCTTTTCAGGTATATGGTAAATGATAGAGGCATATGATAAAAAGATATGAGCGTGTCTCTTTTGAAAGTAATGCTGGCTTCACCTGATGGAGACTTTTAGCTGGGCTTCTCTTGGCATGCAGCGTGCTCACACTGCATTAATTGGCATACTGTATTTAGTGGCTGTCTGCATTTCACACAGATCATGACAAAGAACACTAATCGCAGCTGTCGTCCATGAAGTTAATGTGTCTAAGGGTTCGGCTTTTACCATTGGGTGTGCAGTGTCTTTGGTTCACTGACACGGCTGTTATGTTAGGCGTCGGTCTTCTATGGGATTTTGTTCTCTGTGCTACCCAACAACTGAACGTCAGGGGTATTAATTTAATCCCTCTTCTCCATCTCTACAGAACTGAGTTTGAAATAAAATGTATTCCCCTCTGTTGCCATTCCTAAACTGTAATTGCAGGAATTGTTGGGTTTGTTAATTTTGTATAGGACTAATAAGGAAAGTGATTTTTGTTTGTTTGTTTTGATTGTTTGTTGAAGGTAGCCACATTTATAGTTAGCTTTTCATGCTATTTCATGGAATTTCCCAAGGAGTGATGAAATGGCTGGCCCCTTTCATACATGGAGTTTGCAGACTTCTGTGAATCAAGGGTGTTTTTTTCTGATTCCAATTTTTCTTTGACAGTTCAAATGCATGTGAAAAGAGTCTGGCCACAGTCCAGCAGAGAGCAGGCTGCACAATCCCATTTAACTTGATTGGCTGAAACATACCTAACTCTGTTTTGGTTTGTGACATCTGTGAATAATAGAGAAGAAAGGATAGAGTATAGGGAGTTTGAAGTGAAGTTGCTGTATCTCACCCTGCTAGGCTTATAGATGGCTGGATGTGCCCAAGCGTAAACATTTTTATGCTAACAGAAGTTTTGTCACTGTAAAATAATTTACATATGCACCTGTAATATTCTAGTGACACTGATAGATATTTCTGTTCTGATAAAGGTCTACAATTTTCATATAATCCCCTCTTAGACTGAAAACACACATGCATAAATTTAATCAAGATCTGGCTACTGGGGTGCACGTCCTCGTGACATCTAGATTAGAATAATAGAAACATAGTGAATGTTAGAATTGGAAGGGATCTTGCAGGTCATCTAGTCCAACCCCCTGCACTCTGCAGGAGCATAGCCGAAAGATAGCTCTACAACATACCCAAAAGATGGTCGTCCAGCCTCCGCTTGAAAACGTCCAGCGAAGGAGCATCTACCACCTCCCGAGGCAGTCTGTTCCACTGCTCAACCACTCTTACACTTAGGAAGTTTCTCCTGATTAGATAACTGCAATGCATTCTATGTGGGGCTACCATTGAAGAATGTTCAGAAACTTCAGTTGGTGCAGAACACTGCAAGCCAGGATGTTGACTGGAGTGGGTTGTGGGAACGTATCACTCCAGTCTTGGCCCACCTTCACTGACTTCCAGTCTGTTTCTGGGTGCAATTCAAGGTGCCAGTCTTGACCTTCAAAACCCTATATGGTTTGGGACCAATATACCTGAAGGACCGCCTAATCCCTACTGAACCTGCCCAACCATCACAGTTATCTTTGGAAGCCTTACTAAGGGTGCCCCTGCCTTGGGAGATTAGGCAGGTGGCAAGGCAACCCAAGAGAGGGCCTTCTCGCTCATGGCACCAAACCTTTGGAACGCTCTCCCTGGGGAGATTTGTCTATCCCCTTCTGTTGCCATTTGTACCAGCAGGGGAAGACTTTTGTTTCATTTGGTAGTCTCTCAATGATCCCTCCTTCCTAGCCAATTTTTATGTTTTGTATGTATTTTAACTGTTTTATATGTATTTTAACTTTTTTTTAATTGATGGTTCAAACGGTTTTATAGTTTTTGATGGTTTAACTCCTTTTTCTAGCTTTTTAAAGTTGTTTTAAAGAGGTATGTTTGAGAAGGGGGTTTATTTTAACGGTTTTTATAAAGTAATTTTATCATGTATGTTTTAAATTGTTAACTGCCTTGACAGCTCTTGTAAGGGCAGTTAGAAAAGCAGGATATAAATTTTGTAAATTAATAAAACAAATAAAACTTCAATATTTGTTCATAATTCTTTCCCATGACATATAAAATCCATTATCACCATCCACAGATATTGATGGTCCAGCTTTTCATTAAGAGGTTTTTATCATGCCCACCCTGCATTTAAGGTGACTCACAGAAAATAATCAACACACATCAAAATGCATGATTTATAAAGTTCAGTAATCAAAAGTAGTATTTACAGTTTTATAAACTAACAACACCCCATTCACAACTGTTACAAAATATGATGCCGCTTCATTTACAGGCTAGGGACTTGTTTTAAAAGGAAGCTGCTATGGAAACTGAATAAAGAGATTATCTTCATCACCTCTGCGGGAGGTGGCTTTGTATGGCAGGTGTGATATCTGAAGATGCTTTTATTCCTGCTGTTGCAGTTGTACTCTAGAGGGGCCTAGGGAACTGCCAGTAGTCATTTGATTAGATCTCAGTAGGCATGTGGGATCCTTCAAGTGTGTGGGTAAATTCAGGAAGATACCACACATCCTCCAGTTATTGTGGGAGAAGACCCCGCCCAACCAGCTTACCCTGGATGCTGGTCTAAGGCCCTATAGCTGAAAGATGCAGTCCTGTCTTGATATAATCAGTAACAGACTGACAATATGCAATTACTCTTTCTGTGTTACCTTCTCACCCACCCCACACTATTTCTTTACTGTTCTCTCTTTGTAGTCCCTGATGAAACTGTTGATTTCATACATGCTTATCACACTAGCATTGCTTCTGAACAGAGGGAAATAGACAAGGCTTTCCTTTCATCACTTCTACATTTATACAGTGATTTTAAAATGTTGCCTGCAGGATTAAATATGTTGTTTAAATGGAATGTATCTATTCATAGGTCACACACACACAAAAACCACAGGAAGATCGAAATGTCATATCCACTCACCTCTATGGTCATCAGTCTGTTTAAAAACCTGACCGAAATATATTTAAAATCACATTTCTTTGTTATACATATGCATACCAAGAGTGGAGTAGAGGCTCAAAGCCACTTTAAAGAGCACCTGTGAAAATTACAGACTGCCACAGTCTCATTACTTAAGTTTTGGGTCAGTTTTTATTGCTTTAACTGTTTCCAGTTTGAGAATATACTTGAACTATAGAAGTAAATATGAGGTTGTCAGTTTGTGTTCCTCCATAGAAAATACACACAAGTTTTAAAATCTGCTTCATCCACTTGTCTTACATGAGATCATCCATGGCTGACTGAAGTGCCTTGTCTGTCATCTGGCATGGTAGAGAGGAGTGGTGTTTTTTCACTAGTGTGGAAACACTCCTTCTGAACTGGCATCAGTTGTATCAAAGTTCTAAATCTCCGGCCCCGGTCACACGGGAGGCTTTGATCCGCAAGAGGGATGGATCGGGGGTACATCAAGCGGGCGCAATCACACAGCAACATCTGGGAAGCGGCGCGCACCCGTCCCCGATCCGTCTCTTCTGGCCGAAGATGCGGATTAAAAAAAACTCTAGAAAACACTAGTACTTACCGGAAAATCCGCTGCAGGGACGGCCGTCTGATCGCCTGCGCGCCCGCCTCTCCTGCAGCATGCGGGGTCCTGCCGAACTGCGCATGCACACACGTGCGCAGCGGGCTTGCCTCGCTCTCCGGTCCGTGGCTTCCTCCTGGCATCTGATCATGCCGGGGAGGACCTGCGCCGTGGCTGCGGGGATCGGTCTGATCCCGCCACCGCACTTCTCTTTTTATGCGGCTCAAAAAAGCCTCACTTTAGCCGTGCCTTTTCCCCCAGTGTGACCGGGCCTCCATTAAATGTTATGTACACCTGAAGTATTTGGGCACATGTAAATCCTGATTCTTCTTGTTGCTGTTGGTACACTAATGGTAATAACAATAATCTAATGGAGACCACTAACAGGACTGATGATATATGATTATGTACTACCATTTTGCTCAGCTAAGGCCATGAGTTCCTCAGTGCAAGGCGCATTCCACTGGTGAAGGAGCCTTTTCTGCCGGCTGAATGTACCTTGCAAATGATGGAATGCACAACCCTCAGCCAAGAAGAGTGATAGGATGCGTCCTAGTTTGTCGTTAATTTTATTTATTAATTAAAATATTCATATTTCACA
This sequence comes from Gekko japonicus, assembly GCF_001447785.1. Lineage (NCBI taxonomy): Eukaryota > Metazoa > Chordata > Lepidosauria > Squamata > Gekkonidae > Gekko > Gekko japonicus. The sequence goes on from NW_015159712.1 coordinate 19,151, forward strand.
ATTTCTTGTGGTCATTTGGCCAAGCTAGTTGAATGGTTTATGGTTAAATTTATTGCATTGTTATTTCTTCCATAGTGATGTATGATGGTTCTGTTTTCTGAATCACATCTGCTAGTCATTAGCATGCCAGTTTGTTCCTCGTTCTAAAGGAAAGCAAGATCTTCAGCATCTTTTTGTAACTTACTGGCAGCCATTCCCAGTTTATGGAGCACTCCCTCCCAGTTACATGGTTGCTGTTTTTTATAGTGCACTTCTAGTTAGCCTTCAGACAAAATTGAGCCGACTCTTTGGTAGGCAGTAGGGACCTCGCTTTTCCTCCCTCTACTACTTACTACTCCCATTATGACCCCTTTTATTTCTTTGTTTCCCCCTGTTAAATTTGTGCCGGTGATGTGGCATGTGTGTTGTTTTTACAAATAGCCTGAAGTTGGCTGTAACCAAGAGCAGCAGTTAAATAGAGCCCAATTTCCCTGCTTCCTGGCGTTCAATTGTTTAACTCCATTTTCTGGGTTTCTGTGGTTTTGATTTACAGAGAAGCAAACCTCAGTGGTGCCTCTGGGCATCTCTTAAAACCATTAGAACAAGCACTATTATTTTCTTGTAGTTTTAAAAAAATACTTCCCAGACCGAGAATCTATCAAAATAATGCATTCTCTGCAAAGGCTTCTGGAAAATGTTTAATAGGGCCTTTTCACACTGTGGGACTATCCTGAGTTGGAAAGAAAATGGGGGGGGGGGGAAATGCAGGACAAACTCCTGGAGGGTCTGACACTGACTTGCAGTAAGGGTTGACCTGTATCCTTTCTGCCTTTACCTCTAAGCATAGGGCGGGCCATGAAAACACTGGCAAATTTCTGATCTGACAAAGAGCCAATTTTACAAAGGTGTTTTATAGTTTACCACCAAAGGTTTATTTTTGGTAGTTTTTTCCTGAAAAGGCAGGGAAACATCTTCCTCTGCGAGTCTCTCTATTGCGTTTTTGAAGGGCTATACTAGAGATGGAAAACAAAACATTTGTTTCTTGATGTCCCATCTGCTACTTCCTTCCTTTCTTCCATGCCTGTGCTCTCCCCCACTTCACTTGAAAGGGCAATGCCTTTGGCAGGAGATCTACTTTTGTCATTGGCCTGCCAAATATTCATTTTCTTTATAGACTTTACTACTTTCCCAGTTTTACTTTTCAGTGAAATTGGTCTTGGAAAAGTTATTTGCAGGGTCTGCTTGGTGTGTATTTGAGGTCATGGGAATTTTGTTTCAGTTGGTATAGATAGGCCTATGCGTTTGGTACACTCTTTTCTTTTTTGATGGCCCAGTGAAATGAGCACTACGAGATACCAGATAAAATGGTGCTATTTATACACATTCATATTGACATAGAGTACAGATGGAGCATTCAGTCAGCATGGAGTTATTATGCAGTTAATTCTGTTTTCTTATATATCTGTACTCTCTGAATTTTAAGGGTCAGAGTAAAAACTGTTTGTACATTTGGAGCACAAAGAGCCTAAAAGGTGCCATAGAGGAAGATAAAGACTTTAGAGTGTTGGAGGGAGAAGAATTATATAGATGCTTCATCAGCAGAGAAAAGGGAAATGAGCAGAGGTAAGCAGGAGCCAGTCTGTCTACAGGCAATAGAAGCTGGTTGAGCTTGAGGAGAAAGACTGAAACTACAAGGTCTGAGTGGCAGGTGTAAGATGTGCCCTGCTGATAGTAAAGTGCTATGGGGCAAGCAAAGAAGCAGCTGAGGGGAAGTGGAATGAGGATTTGAATGTTTTGAATTTAGGGCAGATGCCTGTAGAGGAGTTTAACAGGAGGGAAAGAATGACAGAATATGGAAACATTCTCAGAAATACAAACCTGCATGTCAATTGCACAGTACCCAGTGTGGTGTAGTGGTTAAGTGTGCGGACTCTAATCTGGAAGAACTGGGTTTGATTCCCCACTCCTCCACTTGCATCTGCTGATGTGACCTTGGGTCAGTCACAAGCTCTGGCACAGCTGTTCCTGAAAGAGCAGTTTGCGCCAGAGCTCTCTCAGCCCCACCCACCTCACAGGGTGTCTGTTGTGGGGAGGGGAAGGGAAAGGAGTTTGTAAGCCGCTCTGAGACTCCAAGTGAAGGGTGGGGTATAAATCCAAACTCTTCTTCTTCTAAAATAAAAATAGGATCTTAAAATATTAACATTCTGTTTGTTGCTTTAGAGGAAGTTTCCATGAAGGATGATGATAAATGAAGCTGGTGACATAGAAAATGGGTTGTGGAATATTTGACATATGAGAAGGAATCTGGAAACTAAATTTTAAAGGAATGGGTAACTGAGCAAACAGTGGCATGAAATCAAGGTATTGTCTACACCAGGTCTACCCGCTTTGTCCTCTGATATATTGCTAATGGCTTGTACTTACACAAAAAAACAAGTGAACACAGATCTGATGTTAAAAATCAGTATTCAGAAACCAGCAGAACATTCTAGTCATCCAGGATGTACTATTGTTGATCTAAAGGTTTCTGTTCTCCTATGGAAAAAAAATTACTTCAAAGAGAGAATCCATTGGGAAGGTGCTGAATTAGGATTTATTAAGATATTCAGTACTCTCTTTCCCTCAGGCTTGAACAAAACTTGAGTTGTTAATAGCGCTGCATGACCCACCCTTTAAAGATGTTAATTACTTCTGCTTATCATGTTTCACACTCTACTTTCCTTGATAAGCTTTTATGTTTGTCCTACTTTTCCCAGTTAGGAGCGTCATCACAGATTCTGTATGAATTTATCTCTCAGGTTATTGTTTCAAACTGGCCTACACTGCTCCATTCCCTTCTGCCTATTGACTTGTAACTCTATGGATATACACACCTTGCATCTGATAAAGTGAACTTTGGCCCCGGTCACACGGGAGGTTTTGCCCCGCAAGAGGGACGGATCAGGGGCGCATCAAACGGGCGCGATCACACCGCAACATCTGGGAAGCGGAGCGCACCCGTCCCCGATCCGTCCTTTCCGGGGGAAACCGCACATTAAAAAAAAATATCTAAACTAGAAAAGAGTACTACCTACCTGAAAATCCGCTGCAAGGGCGGCTGTGGGATCGCCGGCATGCCCGCCTCTCGCAGCATGCGAGGCTCCCGGCCAAACTGCGCATGCGCACACATGCACAGCCGGCTGCCTCGCTCTCCGTTCCGTGGCTTCCCCCCCGGCATCTGATTGTGCCAGGGAGCAACTGTACAGCGGCTCAGGGGATCTGTCTGATCCCGCCGCCGCACGTCTATTTTGATGCGGCTCAAAAAAGCCACGCTTTGGCCGTGTCTTTTCCCCCAGTGTGACCAGGGCCTGTGACTCAAAAAAAGCTTATAGTAGAATAATTTTTGTTGGTTTTCAATATGCCGCTTCACTTCTGTTTTATTTTATTCCTTCCTTATTACCCTTTAATGCTATCAAAGGCTTTTTTTGGGGGGGGGGATAAACCTCCTTCAATTCTTGTTCCATTTCTCTTTCCTTCCATACCTTGTCAAGTGTTTAAATCTGGTTGTATGCTCATCCACATTTAATGAAGCTCAAACCACGGTTCAAAACTCTTTCCTTCTTGCTGGTTTTTCACATGCACCCGCATCATGTTTAGTAATGTACAGGTGGGAACCTGTAAGGACTTGTGGGAGGCATCTCATTTCCCCCTCCCCCACTATTTCTTCTTTCCTTTTCCTGAAAGCCCCATAGCCTCTTTCCTCTCCTAGCTTCCTTCACTCCTTTCAGGGTTGCCAACCTCCAGGTGGTGTCTGGAGATCTCCTGGAATCACAATGGATCTCCCAGCTAAATGAATCAGTTTCCCTTAGGGTTGTCAGCTCCAGGATGGGAAATTCCTGGAGATCTGCAGATGGAGCCTTGGGAGGTGAGGTTTGGGGAGGGAAGCAACTTCAGCAGGTTATAATGCCATAGAGTTCACCATCCAAAGCAGCCATTTTCTCCAGGGGAACTGAGCTCTGTCATCTGGAGAACAGTTGTAATTCCAGGTGCTCTCTAGCCCACACTTGGAGTTTGGCAACCCTAGTTTCCCTGGAGGAAATGGCTCCTTTAGAGGGTGCAGTTTGTGGCATTGTACCCCTCTGAGGACCCCCCTCCTCAATCCCACCCTCCCTACAGTCCACCCCCCAAATATCTAGGAATTTACTAACCTGCAGTTGGCAACCCTATCTGCTTCCCACCAAACAGCCAGCCTACCTTTATCTGCCACTCTGTTTTAAGCTTTCTCCTCCATCCCCAGCAGCCTCTACCTAGGAAAACTGGCCCAGTTGTGTGGTGCCTGACACTGGGCCAGGCCCACTTGCATGGTAGGCAACCCTCAAGGACTTGTGAGATGGTACCTCATTGTCCCCAGTATCCCCTTCCCTGCACTATTTCCTCTTTCCCCCTTCCTGGCAACCCCCATATCCTCTCTCTTTTCCCTGCCTCATTATTTCCTTTTCAGCCATTCACCAATCTTCCTTTTATCTGCATCCCATCTTCAGCTATATTTTAATTTACTTTATTTATACCATATCAGTGGGGACTTCAGTGGGGACTAAATCAGTTAACATTCTTCTCCTTTTCAACTGCATAACAACCCTGTGAAGTTGGTTAGGCTGAAAGTATGTGGCTGGTCCAAAATCACCGAGTGAGCTTCCACAGCAAAATAAGGATTCGAACCTGTGTCTCCCAGACCCTACACCAGTGATGGCGAACCTTTTAGAGACCAAGTGCCGAAACTGTGACCCAAAACCCACTTATTTATTGCAAAGTGCCAACATGGCAATTTAACCTGAATACTGAGGTTTTACTTTAGAAAAAGCAACTCATACATGAATTTAAGATGATCCAAACAAAGTAAGGAAAGCAATCCCAAATGCTTTCACTTACTTAAAATTATTTGGCAGAGAATTCGACACTTTAATGATGGTCTGGGCCTGGCTGGGGCGATGGCACGTGTGCCGACAGAGAGGGCTCTGAGTGCCACCTCTGGCACCTGTGCCATAGGTTCACCACCACTGCCTTACACTGAAGCTCTAACTGCTGCACCACACTGGCTCTCATACAGTGGCTGCTGTTGAACAGTAGGAAGCAGTCAGGTCTAGTTGAGTCATGCAAGTCAGGTGGTATTAGGTTACACAGGGGTTGCTGTCAGGCTGAGAGTTGCCAGCATCTATGTGGGACCTGGAGATCTCCTAGAATTACAACTGAACTCTGGACTACAGAGATCTGTCCCCCTGGAGAATATGACCACTTTGGAAGATGTACTCTGTGGCATTTTATCTGGTTGAGGCCTTTCCCCTCCCCAAATGCTGTCCTCAGATTTCACCACCAAGTCTCCAGGAATTTCCCAATCTGGAGTGGCAACCCTAGGCCTGGCCCCAATGAATCCTCCCTCAAAGGCCAAAATAGGCTTGGAAAGGGCCCTTCCTCCTCCCCTTGCCTCATGGAAACCCAGCCTAGAATACTATGGTTGCCCAGCAACAGCCAGTAAAAAAATCCACTGCTTAAAGCTATAGATATGCCTTTTATTATTTTGAGGTTTTTTTTAAAACCACCAATTATGCTTTTTAATTTCACATTTTTCTGCAAACCTGGAGTCCTTTTCAGGTTTGTAGAAAGATCTGTCACAGCTCCAGTCATCAAATTTAAGTGTCCTCAGAATGGCTGTTAGTATATAGATGAGAAGTGGTACGCATGGAAAAGATACCATTAAGCACCCCATCTCCTGGGAAAATATTGTAGCTGTTACGTGAAAAAAAATCAAACTTTAGAAATACAACACACAGAGATTCTGAAAGCTTGCTGCATGTGCCTTACTAGGAATGGTGCAGTAAGAAACAAAACACTTAAGGGCTAGGTACGTCTTTAGAGCTGATTTAGTTGCACAGCTGTATACATGTTAGCCTTTTTCCTGGTGTAAAAGCATTCCATATACATGGACATTTTAATATGGGAAGGCACTTTGAAATGTGCAATGTAATACATAACAAAATCCTACCCTACTTGAATGACTCCCACATGCATAAAAGGAACAGTCATTTTAATCAGCTTTGTGTTGAAAGAAAGCTACTTCCTGCTCTTGGGAACCTTATAAATGGAGATTAATGGAAACCTCTTAAGTGAAAGAATCATTGCTGCATGAATGTACCGGCAGATTAACTAATATTTATCTTGACGCCCCCCCTTGGGGTACTGGTTCCATAGATGGTGAAGGTTGTTGGTACTTGGATACCTCTTTGTGGTTGGCCTAATCATTGGATTTGTGAGATCTGTGTCTCTTCGGAAGTTTCAGGTAGGTCCTACCTTTTTCTAGGTTTTTTTAATATGCACATTTTTGGCCTAAAGGGCTGGATCGGGGACGGGTGTGCGCCGCTTCCCAGATGTTGCGGTGTGATCGCGCCCGTTTGCTGCACCCCCGATCCGTCCCTCTTCCGGGCCTAAACCTCCCGTGTGACCAGGGCCTCAGTTAACCTTTAATGATTTTTTACTTTGAAATAGTGATTCTTTTGTAACTTTGATTGGTTAGATCTTTCAAATTCTTAACATTTGGTAAGCAAATGCAAGCATTTTACACAAGCTCAAATATGCTTAGAACATGTACATTTTTAGGTGAATGAAATTTATTTCACAAAACATGAAGATCCATGTGGCAGCCCATACTGTCTTTAAATTTAAGATTTTCTTTATACTCTAAAATATACATGCCATATAGTTCTTGAGCTTGCTTAAAACACTACCCTGTGGCAAGAGACAGTACAACATTTGAATTCCTCTGCAAGCGTTAAGAGTACTAACAGATTTTCTGGGAACAAGGAGTTTTGTGGCACTTTAAAGACTAGCACATTTTTGCTGACAAGAGTTAATAGATTACAATCCTCTTTTTTCCAGATTAAGGGATGGAGAATAGTTTAGTAGTTAGAACACTTACTATGCATGTGGAAGATTCCCAGGTTCATGCTCCAGGTAAAAAGCTGTCTGTTTAGCCATGCAGGAAACTATCTGTTGATAGGCCCCTTACCTAGACCTACTGCAGTTTGGAATAGACAGTGCTCGGCCTCACTTATTATGAGAGTGTTTCATACATTCAAGGCTGCAGTTCTGTGCACGGTTGTTTGCGAATGAGGCACATTAAATTCAGTGGGACTTACTTCTGAGTAAATATACATATGATCATACTATTACTGAAACTCCCTGCTTTCTACTGCTACATAGTGCAAATGTAGGGGCAGAAAGGGGTGTTTTCCATAGACCTACTGCAGTTTGGAATACAGTGCTCGGCTTTGGTGTATTGAAAATATGGTACTGGAATTTCAAGGAGTGTGCTTGTATTATTAGGTGATGCCTGAGATTGTTTCAGAGACTGATTTATAGGTGTTATCCTGAATCAGCGTCTCTTGTTTCTATATGCAGGGTATTGTAGGGGTGTTGGCTACATACGCTTCTGACTAATTGGATCATTGCTAGGTCATTGAATGTGCTCACATGAATTTTGAATTCTGTCTGCCTCTGCTTACCTGCAGAAATTAGCATGTTTGTATTTATAGACTCCCTTATTCCAAAATGAAACGGTGGCTTGCTTCTTTATTTTCCATCTGGTTTAGTCTTGGGGTTAACCTGTTTGATGGTGGTAAGCTGATTAAAGTAAGTTAAAGCCACTGGGTTGTCATGTCACAATAACCGATTATGTAAACAGGCCCCCAAAAGGTGGAAAACATGGCCTTTGGCAAGTGTTGAGAATGACGGACTAACTCGGCACTGAATGTGGCTGCTTATTGCAAGCCAAGTACTGAATGTCTAGAACTCCTGGGGAGTGTTTGGAGGGGGTCAGTGGGGAGATTATTCAGATTTTGAAGTGGTTGTCATTGAGTACTGGCTGACTCCCACACCCCTTTGAGCTGTCTGTCTGAATGGACAAGAGCACTCAGAAACACTTGGTACTTAGTAGACAAAAGGTACTATGCACACTTCCCCCACCCCCTTACCCTTGCCATACTATTGGGGCTCTTGCGTTTGGTGCCCTTTCTCTTCATTGATTGGGTGTTCGCCCAGCAATTTGCTCAAGGAACAGGCTCTCTTAAACAAACAATACTAGCTGTGCTTTAGCTTTCTGGTGTGGAGGAAAATAAAGGAATGTGACTGCTCATGGAGACAGTTGATATGGTGTATGTGTTTTTACATGTATTTAGGTGAGTACTTTTCATATCTTGTGGCTCTTGTCCTGTAGGACTGATCATTTTTTAAACAATCAGCTTATTTATTTCGGGGTGGGGGGAGAATCCTGTTTGAACCTCTCCAAGTAAAGCTAAGGAAAAACAGATACAAGTTTCTGAAGGTCAAAGGAAAAGCAGTGGAGCTGGGTCACATGGACCCATGACATGCTTTAAGAAGATCCTGGAGAGGAAAGGGCAGTCAGGATTAATGTCGTAACTGCTCTAACAATTAAGACAAGGAAGAATAGAATTGCAAAGGACTAAAGAAGCATAAAAACACCTCACCCCTTCCCCAAGATATGGAATCCTGAATATGATACACACAATTGCATGTTGCCCAGCTGAAAATTAAGCGGACCATTCAAGACATCCCAGGAGTTCCCAGCCTTTTCCACCCGGTGGGCACCTTTCCAATTCTGGCACAGGATGGTTGACGCAACCACAAGATAGCTGCCACAGGAGGTGGACCCAACTACAAAATGTCAAGGAGTAAGATTATGCATAACTGATAGTAGGTCTCATGATCTCTGTCACATTATGTGGTAAGACTAGTAAAGGTCTTGCCCTCCCTTTTACTGTTGTCATTACCACCTCAGGTAAAATCCAGCCCCCCTCTCTCTTGTGGGTTGCCCAAGGCTAACTCCACAGGGGTCTATCACTGTGGAATGCCCAAGAGCCAAGGCAGATGGGTAAGAACTTGTGCAGACACTTTCTAATTAAACACTATTTCTACAAGGCACAAACTCAGGGTACTACAAGAAACAGATCTAAGTGCACTAAGCAAAATAAACAAAAGGGAAGTTACTATCTAGGTACTTACAATCCATAGTATACCTAGTCTTTGTTAGTTGCAGGATGCCCCCGTCCCTGCTGCATCTACAGTCTGTTGTCCTTCATGGCAAATGCACAGGAGAGACAATTCCCCTGACAAACACCAAAACCCAATTCCAAAGTGTACTCTCAGACCAAGGAACAGCTCCCCTTTTCAGACACCATTCCATGTGTGCACTCCAGGACCTTCAGCCAACCTGGGTGCCAGGTTTTGGGGCTCGAGCTCACCAGACCTGGACCTTCCAGTCAATAGGTGTTAACACAACAAAGGGCTAATGTGTTTCCCTCTCAGCTGGGAAATGATGCTCTCTATCCAGGAAGAGCACTTCTCCCCTTCTTCCCAGCCACAGAGACACTAGGGTCTCTTTCCACCACGATAACTATCACAGCATCTGTTACCCCCCTGCCTCTCATCCATCCCAGTAGGTCTTCAGTGTTTTAAACAGAAGCTGTGTTTAATAGGATGCTTTTTAAAATTAATGTAGTGTTTGAAAATATTTTGCTGCTTACACCCATATAGCTAAGAAACCCTCATCTGGCAGTATCAATTTTCATTTTGCAGACTTCTAATGATGCAAAAGGAAAAGAAAAAATGTTTCTTCTCCTGACTGTCCTTTTAAATGTGCCCTTCTCTCGTGAGCTCAGCCATTTTTAACCTGCATTATTACTTGTAATAATGACAGTTGGTGCTGAAGAGCTAATGAAGGCTCCTAGCAAATACGTACAGTATGAGAGAAATTCTGGCCAGATTTTGATAGGAATATAGATCATTTTTGAAAACTGACCAGAATTTGATGTAATGGTGTTATTATCAACGTCCACCTGGATTATATAAAAATACATTAAAACTGGGAAGATCTGATGACTTCAGCAGAAGTTCCAGATAGGTGCATTAAGCTTTTTAGCTATATAGCAGCCCAGTTGTGTTTAGTGAGACGTAAACCCCACTGTAGTTTTAGAATATCACTCTGCTTTTTGCACAGGTAAAGTACTCAGAGCCACTGTCTATATTATACCACAAATATTAAAAACTCACCTGGCCCTGCCCACTTTCTAAAAACACTTGGCAGGCACCAGGACAAATGCAGGCCCCGTTAGCAGTAGTGTGCACAAGTGCCACGCTGAGGACCCCTGTCTTATCCTGTGCCTTGTCCCAAGAACTTCCTGGTTAGGGAAGAATATGTACATTTCTTTTCTTGCAGATAACCTCCGTTTAAATGGATCTTCCTTTATCAGTGTTTTGTACAAGTAACAGACTTTGTTGTGTTAGACTTGATGAGGACTTGAAAAAGAGAGAACACAGTGGATAAAGCTCTTCACGTCAGAACTCAAATTTTGAAAAGCTCTATATTGTTACCTATAGTTTATGTACCCTTTTGTTTACTTTTTGTCTAACATTTATGTGCCCTTTCCCTCAACTTTTGTCTTCTTGCTTTATCCTCCTCCCATGCAGGCTTTGTTACCAGGTTTGTAAGAATTCCAGAAATTTTCTTTAAAAAGCAAACAAGCCACTGGGAAAATGTTTGTTATTAGAATCATATCTAAAATTGTTACAGAGGCCAGATGTTCACATTGGTGGTAAAAAATTAATGGCCATAAAATTCTTCTACTTTGAAAAGGGACAAATTTCTTTGCTGCATTATCATGATACAAACATGTGCATGGAAGCCTCTGATGCGTCGTTACCTGTGTCACTTTGCCATCATAGCTGTTAAATATGGGACAGAGCCAATCTGGTCCTGGTGTCCCTCCTTACCTGTTCATTTACTTATATTGTGCATGCCATCCACCATGCCATCCTGTCCCCTGGTAAGAAAGGAGATGTATGCACTGAGGTGAGCCTATTTTCAAGCAAGTCTGTATATGATGATGGACTAATGAATGCATTTGCTGACTGTATCTTGTACAAATTTGTGTTTGTGCAACCCTGTGCTAGTTTTTAGTCGATTAAAAACAATTGGAAAATTTTCCTGAGTAATGTAGTGGAAATATTTGTCTATGAGTCTCATAGATGTCTCCTAATTCTACCTTGTGCATTCTACAGAAAGACCGGCTACTCCAGCATACATGCACATGAAAATGAATCTGGTTTAAGAGCAGCATGGAAACAAAAAACCTAACTCTGTGAGCAGTATGAGCCAAAATAACACCAAAATAAAACAAAGGGTGCTTTCACAAATGCTAAATAATGCCGTTTCAGACCACTTCAGTGACCATTTGCAAGTGGATTTTGCCATTTCACACAGTAAAATCCAATTGCAAAAATGCATTGAAAGCAGATTGAAAGTACATTATTTAATGTTAGTGGAAGTGCCCAATTTAAATTTCTGTTTCCTGATATACTGGTCCTCCAGTGTCTAATGGTATATGGTATGGAAGAGTGGATACTCACAAATACTTTAAGCAACATTAGGAATTCCCTATTGAAGGTATGGGAAGAAGTTAAAAGACCTTTTTATACCAAGATACTAAAATGGGTTTCACCACTCAAAGCCTTCACAAATCCAAATTCATTTTAAAAAAAAGATATGAAGACTTGTTGGACAACAAAAACGAACTAAAACCAATAGAAAACATTAAAAAACAAGAATCCAACCTAACTTGGTGGGAAAGAGCACAAATAGACTCAAGATATAAAGAGTACAAATAGACTCAAGATATGCCAAGGATAAACTAACAAGGTTTTATACAAAAATAACAGAAATGGATAAGATATTGATGTATACTGATGAGAAATTGATTAAGAAATTGTATGTATTAATGTTAGAAAATGAGATACAAGATGAAGTCATCAAAAATTCCATGGTTAAATGGGCACAAAACCTGGGTCATAATACTGATTTGAACCAATGGTCACAGGTATGGAAAAAATGTAAAGATTACTAAAGCAACTTCATATAAAGAAAATATCTATAAAATGTTTTATAGATGGTATATCACTCCAGATAAATTATCAAAGTTTTACCCTAACTTACCAAATGATTGTTGGAAATGTAAAAAAAATTGGTTCTTTCACATGTGGTGGACGTGTGATAGAGTTAAAAAATATTGGTCTTGGATTCATGAACTATTACAAAAATGTTAAAGAGTACTATACCTTATGTACCAGAACTGTTCTTATTGAATATATTACCAGAAAATTGTAAAAAGCAAGATTCTTATCTTATATAAACCGTAGTGATAACAGCAAGAATACTGGAGAAGAGATGAAGTACCATCTAGAGGAAATCATAAACAAATTGCTTGAGACTGCAGAAATAGATAAATTAACTGAAGTAAGCTTTGAAAGTATATAGTTAAGATTTTACAAATGGATTGAAGACTACAACAACTTTATTTTTAATTATATGCAAAAGACTTATACAAAAATACAATTTAATGATGTAACTGTAACCCCCATTTATGTGTAAATGTTTGTCTGTCTTATGTTTGTCTTTTATAAAAATATTTCTTTTTAAAAAAGAAAAGCCAATAGACATTCCCAACCAGTTTGAAGCGAGTAGACTGCTTCTTCTAGGCATTTTCCCACATGTAACAAACAAGATAGAAACCAGGTGGATTAAAGCATGTTTGTATATGTGTTCTAATCTGCTTTGAAGAGGGATGGGTTGACTTGCTACACCATCATGATGCATCTGTGTATATACCCAACCACTACGGAGGGCCTGCTTTGGAAGGTCTGCTTTGGAAGACCCCACCTTCTTAGATTGAGTGGGTGGCAACTTGGGTTAGGGCCTTCTCAGTTGTGGTACCAAAACCCTGGAACTCTCTCCCCAGGGAGATTTGTCTGTTCCCTTCTGTTGCTATCTTCTGCTAGTGCTAACTTATTTTGTTTGGTGTTTTCTCAGTGATCCCTCCTTCCTGATTAATGTTTGACTTGTTGTTCTTAATACTTCGTATTTTGACTCTGGATTGAATTGTTTAATGGTCTGTGTTTTGGGGGGCACAGGGTTAATGATTAAACCCAGATCAACTTAGAGGGGAGCATCCTGATTGGGAGATGGTGAAAGGAGGCTTGATGGCAAAATCATCTTCTGAGAAATAAGAATTATTCATTGCGTAGTACTGGCTATGTTTTATTAAACCTTTGCTTGGGCAAGAAATAAACAGATATGTAAGTCTGTGGGCGTTGTGGGTGACTATATATTTCTTTCCAACTTCCAGTATTAAATTAAAAGCTATCATTGGCATGATGAGTAAAAGGGCATTTCTCTGTAAGTAAACCTTTATTATTTTTAAATTTATAGTCCGCCCTTCTCACTGAGACTCAGGGCATATTACACAGTGTAAATCAATGCAATCAATAGGATGTGACATCTAATGAGTAATGCAATCAGAGTAGAATTACATAAATGTGAAACAAAGCAAAAAGTATTAGACATGATATGTCAACCAGTGGCAGAAAATGGTATTACATAAGCTAATGACAATAACGGGGAGAAACTAGAAACCTTGCACTAGAAATCAGAGTAGCAACCAATTCAGTTTAATACTAGAAATTTCAGTGAGGACTATGGGACTGCAATTGCATTATTTGAGGAAACTCTTCACAGGGCTCTTTAGCTGGTTTTATCATGTGTTTAGAGTGTAGCATACCACATACTATCAGAGCCTTCAGTTATAATAATTCTTAAGTGGCCTGTTCATTTTTTGCTCTTTTTTGTATTTTTGCTCTTTTCTGTATTTTATGAGGTTTTTTAATTGAAAAAAATAATTTTCCAGTTTCTACTTGGTCAATAGCAGCTGGAATAATTCATTTACTTTGTCATAATGTGCAGGTAGTTTAGTGCTATATAATTTCTATGCTGAGGAAGTTTTTTATATGACTGTAGGCTTTCCCCTACTTCTTTTTCCAAAATTACTGGTGGTCTAGCTGTCTCTCTGTCACTTTTTTAAAAAAACCACAAATGTGATGTTGACATTGGCTTCTTGTTCCTTACATCCTATTTTCTCTTCTGTGGCTGAAATGAATAGAGAATAATTTGCAAGATTGGTCCCCGATAGCTTATGGTATCTATAGGAATACATTTGTGACATGCATTCTGACTTAAAATTCTTCACCAAAGTGTGGAAGTGCATTACACAACTTCAGAAACAAACTAGTTTTAGGTGGGTATAAAAACATGAACATGAAAACTTTTTCTCCTTTTCCGTGTTGCTAAAATGTTACTCCCTATTAGAGCCCCTTGGGTTTGGTGAGTGTATGAGAGATTCCCCTCCCACACACACACACTTGTGTCTATGCATAACTGGGTTTGCAAACATTTGCATTTAACTGTGTAAACTTTTGTATACAAATTAACTGCTGGAACATGACTGACTGAGTTCCTGTTCCTAATGCTTATTAGGCAAAAAGGCCATCCGCTGTCTTTAAGAAAAGCTTTTCTCCCTTATAAAAAGGCTGCTGAAAGAAACTTCACTATGTTGATGGTTACCTTTTGTAATGAGCCATTTAAAAGAAAACGTATCCTTTGGATCTCAGATGTTTCATCTAGATTCCTTGTCCATGGATGATGCATTTCTCTCTCAGGTTATTGTACAGTATAACATCACATTTGTTTATTATTTATTAAATTCAACTTTTAGGTCACCCTCCGCTGAAGGACAGAGCTCAGGGTAGCATACAACAGTGATAAAATTACAAATCCTACAAAGCGGTTTCAAAATTAAAATAATACATAAAATACAATTTACAGCAGCCTAAGCCAATCTGATGGTGATAATTTCTGAAGTGTCATTGCCTCATAGAGGAGGGAGGTGGGGATTGAAAGAGAAAGAAGAGTGCCAGACTAGATGGAGGACTGTCACTGTCCTTAACAGAACGCCTGGTGGAATATCTCTGCCTTACATGCCCCGCGGAATGGCAGCAAGTCCCACGGATGTTATTTGGCAAAGAGTTCCACCAGGTAAGGACCAGGGCATAAAAAGCCCTGGCCCTAGTTGAGAACAGCTGGATGTCTTTTGTACCAGGGACCACTAGGAAGTTCTTATGTTCTGAGTGTAAAGCTCTTCCGGGGTGTACCAGGAGAGGCGGTCCCAAAGGTATGTGGGTCCCAGGCCATTAAGGGCTTTCAAGGTTAACCTTTAATCTGATCCAGTACTCCACTGGAAGCCAGTGCAGCTCACGCAGCACAGGTTGAATATGTGCCATACAAGAGATCCCAGTGAGTACCTGCGTGGCCACATCCTGGATCAGCTGGAGTTTCCAGGTCAGCCTCAAGGGCAGCTCTATGTAGAGCAAGTTACAGTAGTCTAGCCTGGAGGTGACCATTGTATGGATTACCGTAACTAGGTCAGAGTGAGACAGGTAAGGGGCCAGTTGCCTGGCTTGGCACAGCTGGAAAACATCAGTCTGGCAACATTTGTGATCTGGGTGTCCATTGACAAGGAAGGATCCAGAAGCACATCCCAGTTCTTGACAGTTGGTGCTGGTAGTAAGGGCACACCATCGAAAGCCAGGAGTCAGCCTCCCAAACCTGTGTCCTCCCTGCCCAATCACAGAACCTCCTATCTTATCAGGATTCAGTCTCAACATCAGGTAGAGGATTGCCCCTTGAGGAACCCCACATATCAGTGGGTGACAACTCTCACCCAGTGCCACCCTCTGCCCCCAACCATGGAGAAATGAGGTGGACCACTGTAAGGCTCCCCCACGGACTCCTACACGGACTCAAAAGATCATGATTGTCAGTTTTGAACACTGCTGTAAGATCAAGCAATAACAGCATCACTGACCCACCTCAATCCAACTGCCTGTGGAGATCATCTGTGAGGGCAACCAAAGCCATCTCCATCCTGTGGCTGGGACAGAAACTGGACTAAAATCGGTCCAATGCTGATGTACCATCCAGGAATTTCTGGATCTGTTCTGCTGCTGCTCTTTCAGTTACCATGCCCAGAAATGAAAGATTTGAGACTGGGCAATAATTGGAAGGGTCCATAGGATCCGAAGGTTTTTCCTAAGAGCGGCACAACCAGAGCTTCTTTCAACCCCTCTGGGTAGAACCTGAACCCAGGGACAGATTGATCATGTCTACCAGGGGCTCCCATCAATGCTCCCTCTAAGCTATGGAGTCTTGTGAGCAAAAATGTTACTTTGTGGGCTAATGGCATTAAAGTTGTGAGCGAGCGATTTGGCTACTGCATAAATTAGTTTGCTTTGGAGCTATCCTTCCTGAGCAAAGACAAAAATGTGTGAGCAACAGGCTAAAAAATTATGAGCTAGCTCACAATAACTCAACTTTGAGGAAACACTGGCCCCCATATCCCTTCATCATTGCCTTTCACCAGCCATGAGGAACACAGGCTCAAGAGGCATGTGATTGGCCTAACAGCACCTAGAATCCTGTCGACATCTGCTCGGGAGAGCTAGTTGAAGCTGGCGGATACTGAATTCAAAAATGTCCAAGGGGTCTCCAGTTCACTTTCTGTATCAACATTGGCTGGGAGGTCATGGCGGAGCAACAAGACTGTACCTGCAAAAAAGCTCACAAAAGCCTTACAGCTAATGCTGAATTCCTAACATTTTGAGTTCTTTCAGTGAGAGAAGGTAAGGATCTAATTACTCTAAATAATTGTGCTGGGTGAGGGCTAACAAATGCGATGGAGGCTGCAAAAAATTCTTTCTTAGCAGCCTTCACTGCCACCTCATAGGATTCCATAAACACCTTATAAGATGTTCTTGCTACCAAACTCGCTCTAATCATCTGAGTTCCCATTTCATCCCTCTGAGCTTCATAAAAGAGAGGATGCTGGGGTGCAATTTCATTGATGGCTTCAGAGAGATGGGATTTCCAGTCCTCTGTCAGCACATCCAGTGAATCATTGGAGGGCATCGACTCTCGCAGAGCATTCTGGAACTCAGATGGGTCCATTGGCCTCCACGGACGAGCATAAATCTGCTTGCTGCCTAGATGGGGGGGGGCAGGGACACCCAGCCAGACCTTCAGGGCATAATGATATGACCATGGCACCATTGTTCTGGCCACCAGATCCATCCCCATGTCAAAGACCCAAGTCCAGCATGTGGCCTGCTTGGTGTGTGGGAACTGATACAATCTGGGAGAGACCTAGTGCTGCCATGGAGGACACAAGGTCTGACACCTGCTGAGAGGAAGCAGCATCAGCATGAACGTTGGAAGTCCCCAAGAACTATCAGTCTCGGGAACTCCAAGGCAAAGCCTGCCACTGCTTCTAGCACGCATGGCAGGCTGTCTGCTGGGGCACTAGGCAGACGGTACACCAGATAGACAGCCAGACTTTCCTCAGAATCCCAGACCATGATCCCTGGGATGGGGAATGCCCAGTTTTGGTGGCTCATAAGAGATGTAAATCAGTGCCCTTTTCCCAAAGGAATGGTTGCTGGAGAATTGCTAGAATAGTGACAATAAGAGGGGAGACAGTATGTTGAGAGCTTTGCGCAGTCATGAAAATCAAGGATATATTTTAGGCAGTTTTCCTTGCATTGTTCACTGTATATATTCTGGTTTTGATCCATTTTTCTTCAATTTTGTCATCCTTGTTTTATTGTACATATCATACGGTTTTCCTTGTGTATTCTCTAATTTTGCAATCCACTTTTTATTGCATTGTTTGTATATTTTATTGCATTATTTGTATGTATATTGTTTATTTAAAAATAATAAAAAATAATAACTGGTATGTTTAAGTACTATTTATGCATTAGGAAATAAAAATGGTTAGGAAGAGTAAAAGAGCGTGGAAAGGACAGACCAATATACAATGAGCAGCATTTTCTATTTGCATCTCTCAGTAAAAACTAGTCAGCTTCTTGTTTACCAACCTGGTAAGCTTGTCGTCTTGTCTACCCTGTAGAATTGTCCTAGAGAGCAGTTCAGATGGATCATCTTATCTTTAACACCTACATACAAACTCTTCCAACTGTTCTTTAGCTGCTATTTTTGTAAGGGTTGGAATCCTCTCCAGTTTAAAAAGGCTAGCACAAAATTTAAAAGTAGCCTTCCATGTTATGATGGTGATATTTAACAGTTCAAGTTTCAGGTGAAAAACACTTGAGGCCACACAAGGTGGCATAGGTATAATATTACAAATGAATGATAGCTGAACCTTATCATATTTATCAATGGATGTAACAGAGGCGTGTTTTTTGCCCTTAGAAAATACATCCCATTAAAACTAAGCAGTCTTAGTTATTCATAACTAAATTAGATTTTATTGTAGCTAGAGTGCTAGGGCAGGAGTTCATACAAATCTGAAGCTTAAACAGCTTAAACAATGCATTAAATTTATGCATCACATATAAATTAAACTTTTGAACTGTAAATGCTTACAGTTACAAAGTTTGCAGCATATGTTCTATTTTATGTTAAGACTTCCAACTAAAGACTTTGGGCTTTTCCATGAAGCCTTGAAAGAATTTATCATTCCTCCACATACACTTTTTGCTTTTTTTTTTGCATTTTACATCTAGTTTGATGAAAAATCTGGAAAACCTGAAAGGTTGCATACTGTTTTGTGATGCTTTAGTTGTCTCTAATAAAAGGTATGACAATTTGCTTTTGAAAATATTTGGCAGACCAAAAAAGTCTACCTACAATTTGAGGAAGTCCAATCTGGGTAAAATTGCTTGCTTTTATTATGAACAAGGAAGTAAATATTATAAGTAAATGAGGACTTGAAAATAGCCAGTAAGTATGGTTGACACTCAGCAGTACTTGTAGGCCATTTAACTCTGATCTGAACCCTAATGAGTTTGTAGCATGTTGTCCTGTAGTACTTCATGCTTATTGAAGTCTTTTCATCCCCCAAACAAATTCCATTTCTCCCGAGGAGACCTGGACGTGTGGGGGAAACTCCTTTCCCTCCACTTTTGGTGCCAGGAAGTCCAGCTTGTTGCTCCAGAGGGGAAGAATACCCCATTCCCCTTTCAGTCTTCCTGCCAACAGAGGAGGCAGGTTTTTAGAGAGCTCTGAATGTTTTGTTTTCAGAGCTCCCTCTTTGAAGTCCAGTAAATCTATTCAGCACAAGGGGACACCCCTCAGGGAGAGGCAGGATCCTCACCAAGGCTACAAAAAAGTGACCTTTACATACTACTCATGAGTAGACATTCACCGGATTCAGATAATGCTCCTGTTCCCGCTGATAGTGATTCTGACCTCTCTGAAAAGGAAGAAGGCCAAATCAGTGATTAGGATCAACCCCCCTGTCAAACTCTGCTTAGTTTGCCATAGTTGCAGGGGGGGAGGGAAATTCCTATGGGGGGTTAATGGCTGAGTGTGTGAACCGCACTATCAATAAGTGTCGTAACTCTTCCTTAAGACACATCCCTCCTCGAGGGACAACCTTGAAACCAGAGCTGTGCCAGCTTGCTATTGTAGATAATGGGATTGTATATTCCCGTGTGTGTGTGTGGGCGTAGTGAACGCAAGTGCTAGGCGGGATGGCTGTGAAGTGTGATTGTCATGGGGGGGCGGGCTGTTTAAACTGTCTTTATCTCTGAATCTTCCCACCAGAACCTCAGTTCTGATGTGGTACTGTTCTAGCCTGGATCATGATGATATCTCAATAAACAAATCACTGCCAAAGAGAGTGTTGTTGGGAGTCTCTTGTTCAAGAGACTGACACACACACCCCACTGCCCAAGTGGCTTTTTGCCACCGAGGACTTGCCTTTATTAACTGTGTGCAGTTCTGGGCACCACACCTTAAAAAGGATATTATAGCTTTGGAAAAAGTGCAGAAAAGGGCAACTCGAATGATAAAAGGGTTGGAACACTTTCCCTATGAGGAAAGGTTAAAGCGCTTAGGGCTCTTTAGCTTGGAGAAAAGACGACTAAGGGGTGACATGATCGAGGTTTATAAGATTATGCATGGGAAAGAGCAGGTAAAGAAAGAGGTACTTTTCTCCCTTTCTCACAATACAAGAACTCGTGGGCACTCCATGAAACTGCAGAGCGGTCAGGTTAGAACGGATAAAAGGAAGTACTTCTTCACCCAAAGAGTGATTAACACATGGAATTCACTGCCACAGGAAGTGGTGGGTGCTACAAGCATGGACGGCTTCAAAAGGGAATTAGATAAGCATATGGAGCAGAGGTCCATCAGTGGCTATTAGCCACAAGGTATAGCTAGGGGCTCTGGGGCAAGTGATGCTCTGTCTTCTTGGTGCTTGGGGGGGGGGTCAACAGTGGGAGGGCTTCTAATGTCCTGGCCCCACTGCTGGACCTCCTGATGGCACTGGTATTTCTGGCCACTGTGTGACACAGAGTGTTGGACTGGATGGGCCTTTGGCCTGATCCAACATTGGCGTCTCTTATGTTCTTATGTAATGCATTCTAACGTCCTGGCCCCACTGCTGGACCTCCTGATGGCACTGGTATTTCTGGCCACTGTGTGACACAGAGTGTTGGACTGGATGGGCCTTTGGCCTGATCCAACATTGGCGTCTCTTATGTTCTTATGTTCTTATGACCCTGATGTAAAGATCCTAAATCTGTCTACTCCCATGGTGGATCTTCCATGTCAGGAGGAAGGGGATCCTGACTCAGAGGGTAATGAGGAGGTCATGTCCAGATCTAG
>NW_015159712.1:42637-48529 GCF_001447785.1 Gekko japonicus
ATGGGTCATGGAACCTATGGAAGTTTCTGAACTGAAAGGGGAATGGGGGAACTCATCCTCTCTGGAACAACAAGCTGGACTTCTTGCCACCAGAAGTGGAGGGAATGGAGTTTGCACACATCCAGGTTTCCTTGTCAGTTCCAAGGAGAATGGACCTTCACTGCGAGTACCAATGTGCCATTTTGTCCTCAAAGTACAGGATGGTATGTCTGCAGAAACACACGTGTCTTATTATCTCTGCTGAGATTTTTCAAAGTCATTAATTAAAACTCACCAGATTAATTTGCCTTGAAGCAAAATAAGAGCTGCTATAGTCTGAATTCAGACCGTTGGTCTATCTAACTGAGCATTATCTATACTGACTGCCAGTAGCACTCCAAATTCTTAAGCTTAGAAGGATCTTTCCCAGCACCTACTTCCTGAAATGTTTTAACTGGAGATGCCATGGACTGAGCCCAAGATTTTCTACATGCCAAACATGTGCTCTACACAGAGGAAAAAACTTCACCTTGTACAGGCTGGATTATCTTTTCTCCCAGAGTGGGGTTGAGACCAGCCCTCCTGCCTCCTCTCTGTCTACTGCCTCACTTAGCTACCAGATAACTGTTGGATATATGAAGCTGCCTTACTTTGAGTCAGATTCATTATCCATGTGTAACTCTGACTGGCAGCAGGACTTGGACAACACCTGCTATCTGCGATCACATGAATACAGGAAGCTGCCTTATACTGAGTCATACCATAGGCCCATCAAAATCATTGCTGTCTACTTAGACTGACAGTGGCTCTCCAAGATCTTAGGTTTTTCAGATCACATACCACCCGATCCTTTTAGCTGCATATGCCAGGGATTGAACTTGGGTCCTTCTGCATGCAAATGTTCTACCACTGAGCCTCAGCTGTGTTTTAGCTGGAGATGCTAGGGATGAATCTGCATGTTCTGTGACAGAGTCTTTGCTTCTCCTCATTCACAGATTAACAACAGTGTGCTGCAAGCCTGCCAGAAGGTGAGCACAAGCCATACTGTTCAAGATTAAACTATTGATTACATGCTCAAGAGGCATGAAATCCAGGCAGCATTTTCAGAAGAATTGATCATACTGAATTTGGGTGTAATTTTGTTAGCCTGTTGGATATTACTATAATCTCTGTGTGAATGAGTGAGTGAGTGAGAGAGAGGGAAGGGAGTGAGGGAGTGAGGGAGTGATTCTCATCCTGTTGACTTAAAGATCAAGTTTAGTGTCTGTTGGTATGCTTAAAAGGAGCCGCTTCTTTTTGATGGGCTACATTTTTAATGCTTCTAAAAATATTCAAAATTGAATCAAACATATGGAGTGTTATGGTTTATACAGCTGTATGAATCGTAAGACTTTTTCTGGGCAGCCATACTTTTTTGTTTAATCCTTATCTGATTATCTCATCCTGTACTGCTGCTGCATCTCAAGATTTAACACACAGGTTGCCTCACCTCACTTCCTTCCTTCTGTATGTCTCAGTGCTTGAACGTGAAGAAGTCAGATCAGCTGTGCCCATATGGCTTCAGTTTTCACATACATATCTTAGCCCTGTGTGGACTGCACCATGGGGAAGCTGCTTCTGTGGACCTCTGGGTATGTCTGAATAGGTCTTGAGGTAATGTTTCTGAGGATATATTCCTTGGTCCCTAGTTTCAGATCCCTTTGCCCAAATCATTTAGGTGGTGGAAAGAAAGCACAAAGATATAGTTGACAAATTGTTGGTGAAGGGAAGAGAATGTTCTCTTTTTCCAATCCTGCCCTCCCTTGAACATTGGTACTTCATAATGGCTTGTCACTCATAAATAATGAATTCAGAGCTTTGGGTGAACACCATGGTATACTTTCTGTAGCCCCATGCATACCAATTAAATAACTGCAGGTATTTTATTTCTTGCTTTTGTTATCAAAAATTGCATTTAGTATCATACATGTTTGCCATTGTTAGTTGCTTTCCCTGTTTAAGTCATTCCTGTCATAGGGTAATGAATCGCCCCTGTACTTTCTCTGTAGCTGTTTTAATTAATCTTCCAGGTTTTCATATTGAAAACTCCTTTTGTTTATGTGTAAGAACCCCCCCAAAAAAGTCCTTCACCTGCATCTGCTACAGATGACAAAAAGTGCCCATGTATAAATAAAGAATATTTTAAAAGACTGGTTTGTCATAAGAACAGCTGCAAATTACTACAAGAATATTGTTGTATGAGTTTAGCACACAGAAGCCCCACTGGGCATGAGGATATTAAAGAAATCCGCTGTGCTGCTTTCTTACTGAGAGGATGTGGAGAGATTCACATCAGCTGCCATGTTGTCCTTTTTTGAACAATTGTGTCTCATCCTTGCCTGAGCTGCAGAATAGTCACTTATTTTCTTGTTGGAGAAAAGAAATATTTTAGAATTTTTGACCTCTTAAGTTCTGTATTCCTTTCTCTCACTCTTTCTTGCACTCTTTACATTGTTTCTTCCCACTGGGCATTGTGGGAGAATCTTCCCCTCTGCAGGGGATTGTGGGAACCATTCTGGCCTCACTTATCACCAGTGACAAATCAATGGCAGCCTTCAGAAAACTGGGCCCCAGGATTCCAGCTCAGCCCAGCCTGGAGCAGTGGGAGGCTTCCCTGGTGGATAAAAGGCTCCTTGCAGCTCTGACTTGTTGCCTTAAATCTAACGGAGGAAGCCTTTTCACTCCCTTTTAAAGCAGCCTTCCCCTCCCATCTCAATTTGTCTTGAGGAGGATGGTGGATGGGGGGGGGGGAGAGGCTCTGAAGAGGGAAAATAGAAATTGGGGGAGAGAGGAGGGCTTGGGTTTGTAATGGTTTTTCTGTTTCCTTTTCACAATGGTCTAGCTAGTACATGCAGAGCTGGGCTTACAAAGCCTCCCTGAAGCGTCTGGAATCCCGCAGGGCTCCTCACAGTGCATGTTTGCTGTGTGTATTTCCCTCATCAATACAGTGAGACTGGGCAACAATCTACAGCTTTGGGCAAATATTTCTACAGCTTTTTCCTAATGGCTCTTTTGGGGAGGGGGAACGTGATGGTAACAAAGGGGGTATCTTTTGTGTGCATATAGAAAGGACAAATGAGCAGAGGAGGGTCCTATCTGTTTCCCGCTTGGTTAATTTGGGTTTTGTCAGTGCTTAATTTCTTAAGGTGCCAGGGCATAAGTCCTTCCTAGATGTCTATGCAGTGGGATGATTTCTCAGTGAGGAGGAAAATGTATTTTACACATACCCAGAGGAGCTCTTCTTTAGTATACATTATAGTTTTCAGGGCTAAAGGCTGTGTAAATATGGTCTGGAGCTACTCCCTGAAGGTTTGGGTTTCAGTTCAGAAAGTGCACAAAAATTCTCATCTTCTATCACAAAATGTTCCTTGCTGTGACCAAAGACATTGAGAGTGCCGTCTTTAGCTGTTCTCACGTGTTGCCTTTACAGGAGCTAGCAGCAGCCAGCACCAGTATAAAATCACATAGGCTGCCAATAAATTGCGCTGGTACATTGTGGCAGTGTAAGCAAAGTACAGTTTGGATCATTTGCTCTTGATTGTCACTTGAAGACAGTTGGCAAGTATACTAGCCCTCATTGCATTCTTGACTACTAGTTGGGGGTGAAAGCTGGAAACTCTTAATACCCTCCATTTTGTGGGGCACTGCTGGGTGTTTAATACTGATTTTTAAAGTGAGCAAAGGAGTAGGACTATTGCAAAGTGATTCTGTCCTCTCTTCCTGCTTCAGTGGTGACATACTAATTAGAAGACTGGGTGTACACTCATTCCACAGAGGATATACTAAAAGAGAAAAGGGGAATGTACTATGTCTTTCTAAAGCACTATGTTGGCCCATTCTTCCATTTTCTTTGGCTGTTGAAAAGTTGGGCTTCTGTTCTTAGTCTTCATGTTCACCTCTAGAAACTTAAAGAAGAGACAAGCATTGTGTGTAGTAAAATAAGTAAAATATTAACATTATCAATTACTGACCAGGGCTTCTGCTTTTGTTAGCTTTGAATTTTAGTTTGGAGTGACTGTTGATTCATGATTTTTGAGAGGTAGCAGGGCCATGAGTGACTTCATCCCACCAAAGTGTTTTTGAATCAGGCACATTCTTTGCAGTTGGCTACATTTTGTAAAAATACATTTGTGAAAAAAAGTTCTTTCCTTTTTAAACTCCAGAACAGAGCACAATGCTTTATAAGATGTGGATGTGCCACAAGGCGGCTTACAGATTATCCATTTATTTACAAACAAATTTAACACATGAGATTTCTAAACCTCCTTCCCCTTTTCTAGATATCATTGGGATTTAAGCAGACATAACGATCTTTGGATTTAGGCCATAATCTATAGTGCTAGCTAAACACACACATGCACAATCCTGCTATGTAAATAACATGGTTTGAAATATTAAAACAGTATTAACATAGTTACATATAAGATGCAAGCGAACCAGTGTGGTGCACTGGTTAGACTAGAATCTAGGGTAAAACAGGTTCAAATTGCTACTCTGCCATGGAGGCTTCCTGGGTAACCTTAGGCCAGTCATATTGTCTCAGCCTAACTTCCTCATAGGGTTGTAGTAAAGATAAAATGGAGGAGAGGAGAACAATATAAGCTGTTTTGGGTCACCATTGGGGAGAAAGGCAGGGTATAAATGACTAAATAATAAATATAGCTGAAGATGAGGGGCAAATAAATGTAGGTTGGTGGGAATGTGACAAGAAAGCAGGGAAAGGTGAGGATATGGGGGTTGCCAGGACGAAGAAAAACAGAAATAGTCAAGTACCGCCTGCAAGTCCTTGTGGATTCCCCACAGTGTAGCTGGGCCTGGTGGCCAGCAATTTGCAACTTGGCAATAGTTTTCCTGGCTAGAGGCTGTTGGGGAGTGAAATCAGAGACTGGGGTGAGATAAAGATAGGTTGGCTGGTGGGTGTGAAGGAGAGAAGGAACATAACATAAGTAGAGTCCTACTGGATCAAACCAATAGTCCATCTAGTCCAGCATCCTGTCTCACACGGTGGTCAACTAGTTCCTCACACGGTGGTCAACCTGATGTTGCCTCCTAGCCCTGGGGTTCTGAATGTGGAGGTTCCCCTCAGTCATGATGGCTAGTTGTCGTTGATAGATTTATCCTCCATGAATCTATCTAATCCCCTTAACTCTTGCTTCATCAGCCGCAGCCCCTGGGTATACCAGGGGGCCAGCCTAGAGCAAGGGCGCAGAGGGCGCCAGGGAGCGATCACGTCTATGGCTGTGGAAAGTCGACTGTGCCAGTCATCCACAAGCTCATCCAGAGAACCGCTAGGGGGCATTGGTTCCCGCAGGGCCAGTTGAAGCTGCACCGGGTGCATCGGGGCGGGACGTTCACACAGGCCTTCAAGGCATAGAGGTCCGACCATGGCACTGCATTAGCAGTGATCCGGTCCACTGTAATCCCCATCGTGAAGATTAAATCGAGCGTGTGCCCCACCTGGTGCGTAGCGACTGATACACATTGGGAGAGTCCCAGCGCCGCCATGGACGTCACTAGGTCCGTAACCCGGCTGGAGGTCGCGTCATCGGCATGGACGTTGAAGTCACCCAAGACTAATAGCCTAGGGTGCTCCAACGCCCAGCCTGATACGGCCTCCAGCAGGGATGGCAGGCAACTGGCGGCGCGTTAGGTGGACGGTACACCTGCTAGATTGCCACACCCTCCTCGGCCTCCAGCAACAGGCCGACACACTCTAAGCCCGTAATCTCCAACGTAGGGAGCGCCTTGAAAGAGTAAGCCTTCCGTACGAACATCGCCACTCCCCCCCGGTCCCCTAGTCCATGATTGGTGTAGGGCCGAAAACCCTGGTGGGGCAAGCTGGAAGAGCAGAACAGTCTCCCCTTCCTGCACCCA
>NW_015159712.1:48614-49650 GCF_001447785.1 Gekko japonicus
AATGACGGAGGGGGGTTGCTAATCCTAGCCCCACTGCCGACATCCTTTGGGATGGGACGCAGGCTGGAAGGACACCGAGCCCTCTTGTTTCTCAGCTTCCTTCCTTTGTCATTCCGCCTGGGCCCACCGCTATTCTTTCCCCTCCCAAAGAGCATCGGAATCTGCTGTCCTAGCATTGCTGCAACGGCCAGTCCACGCCAGAGCTCCAGACCGCCGGCAGCAAGCTAAAAAGTTGTCATCCTAATGCTATTGCTGTAGCCTAATTCTACGCAGCCAGGGTTGTGTCCGCAAGCTCTCGCCCAGCCCAATTATTTAGAACAATTCGGTCTTTGACAGCTCTGCCACAGGGCAGACAAAATGATAGGGAATTGGATATCGGCTGTGAGGCTTTTGCGATCTATTTCGCGGATAAAGTCATGTCGCCCTGCCGCGACCTTCCCACCACAGTTGAAACAGTTAGCGAACTCGAGGCCCCATTGCACGTCTTCGAGTCCGGGTTTAGAGTGCTTTGACCAGCTCAGCCTGGAGGAAGTCGACAGATTACTCGTATCTGTACGCCCAACCACGTGTGACCTTGATCTGTGCCCCTCCTGGCTCATTAAAGCGGGCCACGAGGGGTTTCGAGGTGCCTTGAGGGAGATTGTTAACAAGTCCCTCTTGGAGGTGTGGTTCTCCGAGGCACTCAAGGAAGCGATGGTCCACCCTCTCTTGAAAAAACCAACTTTGGACCCGACTGAATTGGCCAACTATCGGCCGGTGTCCAATTTGCCCTATTTGGGCAAATTGATTGAGAGGGTGGTGGCGGTTCGTGTGACGCTTCTGTCCTTGACCCATTCCAGTCCGGTTTTCGCCCGGGACATGGGACAGAGACAGTACTGGTTGCCCTTACTGATGACCTCTGTAGACATCTGGATCGAGGTGGTGTGGCGGTACTGTTGTTGTTAGATCTGTCGGCAGCATTTGATACAGTCGACCATCAGCTGCTGGCCCACTGCCTTGCCGACGTGGGGATCAGGGGGCTTGCCCTTCAATGACT
>NW_015159712.1:52911-67958 GCF_001447785.1 Gekko japonicus
CCTGACTGCTATGTCACATTGGCTGTCATACGGGGGCCACCTCAGCAGCATATAGGGATACAGAGCCCACCATTTTCTCCAGGGGAACTGATCTCTGCCATGTGGAAAGCAGTTGTAATTCTGAGTGATCTCCAGCCCTCACCTGGAGATTGGACACATTTTACCTTAGAATAGCAAATTGTTTAAAATGTTAGAGGCAAAAGCCAATCAAGTTGCATATGCAAACGACCTCTGTGTTCCGAGGCAAAGGCCAAAGAGGCTGCATATGCAAATAACCTCTGTGTTCTGACTGGCTATGGGGGGGAGAGGAATGTTGGAGGCAGGACTCAGGCAAAGCAGCTGGTGGATAGAGAGACCCTCTGAATGACAGATCAGAGAGCGAACTGATTTAGAGCGTGTAGAATGTTCTAGAGAAGTGCCACCACCATTTGGCTTTTATTTATAAGGGAGATATTTCTGTTGATTTATATTCTGCCCTTCCCGCAAGCAGGCTCAGGGTGGATTATAAGTAAGTTCTTGAGCCATTCGGCTCATCACAGTGAATAAAAACAATAGTAGAATAATTAAAAACAGTTAAAACAACAAGCTTTAAGACAAGTCGCACTATTTGTTTACATGCACAGTCTCCAGAAACTGGTGCCGCTGGGTCTCTGAGGTAAGAACATAAGAGATGCCAATGTTGGATCAGGCCAAAGGCCCATCCAGTCCAACACTCTGTATCCCACAGTGGCCAGAAATACCAGTGCCATCAGGAGGTCCACCAGTGGGGCCAGGACATTAGAAGCCCTCCCACTGTTGACCCCCCCCAAGCACCAAGATGACAGAGCATCACTTGCCCCAGAGTCCCTATCTATACCTTGTGGCTAATAGCCACTGATGGACCTCTGCTCCATATGCTTATCTAATTCCCTTTTGAAGCCGTCCATGCTTGTAGCACCCACCACTTCCTGTGGCAGTGAATTCCAAGTGTTAATCACTCTTTGGGTGAAGAAGGACGTCCATCTGAGCCTCGTGGAGGGGAGGCCAGCTTTTATTGGACGCTTGCCAACTCAGCCTAAGGCCTGGCTGAACAGCTCCATTTTACAGGCCCTGCAGAATGGCAATAGGTCCCGCAGGGCCCTGATCTCTAATGGGAGCATGTTCGAGCTGGGGCCAGGGCTTCTTCTGCCCTGGCCCCGGTCAAGGCTAAGTGGATGTCCTTTGGGCTGGGGACAACCAGCAGATCATGATCGGCAGAGCACAAGGCTCTCTGGGGCACATATGGGGAGAGGTGGTCCCTCAAGTATGTTGGTCCCAGGCCACGCAAGCCTTTAAAGGTCAGTACCAATACCTTGAAGTGGATCCAGTACTCAGTCGGTAGCCAGTGCAACTCATCTTCTTATCCCATGACTGCTAAGTTTATTCAGGAGTCTTTGGTGAGGTACCTTGTCAAAAGCCTTTTGAAAATCCAGGTATATAATGTCTACTGGATCACCATTGTCTACATGCTTGTTCAGTTTCTCAACGAACTGCAAAAGGTTGGAGAGGCAGGACTTCCCTTTGCAGAAGCCATGCTGATTTTCCCTGAGTGGACTTTGTCCCTCTGTGTGCCTAACAATTTTTTCTTTGATCACAGTTTTCTACTAATTAACCCAGAACAGACATTAGGCTGACTGGCCTGTAATTTCCTGGTTCCCCTCAGGAGCCTTTTTAAAAAAATTGGTGTCATATTTGCTACTCTCCAGTCTTATGGTAGAGGCTGAATCTAGTGATAGGTTACATATATGGGATAGATCACCTATCTCATATCTAAGTTCGTTGAGGACTCTCAGATGTAAAAACTTATTGGTTTTTAATTTCCCCATTAGATCTAGAACTTCATCTCTGGTCACCTCACTTTGGCTCAGTTCTTCAGACTCCCTTCCTGAAAATAGGGGCTGTGGCATGGGTACATGCCCCACACTTTCCACAGTGAACACAGAAGCAAAGAAATCATTGAGCTTCTCTGCCATCTCCCTATCTTCCTTTAGCAATCACTGTATGTCTTTGTCATCCAAAGACCTCACTGCTTCTCTGGCTGGTTTCCTGCTCCAGATATATATTTAAAATGTTTATTGTTTGTCTTGATGCTTTTAGCAACCCCCTCAAAATCTTTTTTTGTATGTGTAATTATTGACTTACATTTCTTTGGTCCCTCCTGTTCAGTTCATTGGGGCAGACTAAGCAGTTTCTCCCAGAATATCTTTGGGCCATATTTTCCAAATAGTACACAATGGTAACCTGTCCACAAGTTCAGTAATCATAATCTTCCATTTGGAAGAACAAAGCTGGAGTCAGTGGTACCTGGACTCGAACTTTGTTCTACTGCTTCAGATCAACAGAGCTACCTACCTGTATCTATCTTCCATTTGGAAATCTGCTGCTTGAGAAACAATGGAACTGAAGTTTTGAGATGTTTGATTCAGATCAAGCTTAAGTTACACTGTGAGGCATTTGGAAGCTTTGATTTCTTGGAACCAGTGTGTGAGATACAGGAGTTCATTTTACCCTCCAAGGAGAACAGAAAAATAATATGCATTTAGATAGGTGCTTAGAGTCAGCATTCCCCTGCCTTATTGAAACGACAAGCACTTTTTGAATTTTAAGAAATACTTCTATGGCAGTTGCTTTAGAATTTTTGTTTCTTTGTGTGTGTGGGAGTCTGCCATTAAATATATATTTGAAGGTTGATGGACGTTAAATTTTTTCCAGACCTCTTCTGCATACATTTTTTCCAATAAAATTTCAATTAAATTTAATGTTCACTTTCTGTGTGTTTGTGTAATATTCTGGTGTCTTAAAAATTGTTATTGCCAACCATTTTAATATTTTAAAATTATTTTATTACTAGTAGCAAAGCCCATTGTAGGAGCAATACAATGAGCTCTAGAAAGATGTGAGAGGCACCTTACAGGTCTGGCTCCGTTCCACGCATTTCCATACGTGTGAAGGTGGCTGTACACAGCCCCTCAGCGTTTTCTTATACATCATCTCTCTATCCATCTGTCTGCCTCCACATACGCCCCCGGTGGCAATCCACCTTCTCCCCCAGTGCTTGGGCCCATGCTGCTTGCACATGTTGTCCTTGTCCTCTTCCTTGGCCAGCTTGTCCATTCTGACAGTGGCCCCCATTCACTCCAGCTGCCGCCCACAAGGCAAATGGAATGACTGGAGGGGGGAAGTCGCTCATAGTGACCTGCCCGTGTCCCAGTCCCCGCTGGGACTCGCAGAGAGTCGGCAGCAGGACAGAAAGCCACCCACACCCCCCACCATTGCCAGAGGTGCCCCGCGGGCCCTCACCCACTTGGAGCTGTAGAGGAGCGTGGGGCCAGGCGAAGCAGCAGAGAGCCCACTGGGAGGGCAGTGAGGGAAGCGCCGGGCAAAGAAGCAGAGCCAGGCCCGCAACGCCATCATACAGCGAAAGAGCAGCAGTGGGAAGACAGCGGCCAGGGATGGGGCCGCCCCCAGGAGTGCCAAAGGCTCTGGGGGCGGGAGAATCAGCCAGTCAAAGTGGGCCCAAGCGGCACGGAGCCATGAAGAGCTGCTGAGCCGGGGGAGAAGGAGGCTAGAAGCCAGCGCCCCGGCTGAGCGAGCCATCCTCTCTCCTGAGGCGAAGTTCTGTTGTGAGCTGATTTTTGGCACGTGCTGTTTCTGTGGCTAGGACTCAGGCAACACAGCCACCAATGGATAGAGACCCCTGGTGAGTGACACATCAGGGAGCCAATTGATTTGGGAGCGTGTGGAATGTTCAGGAGAGTCCATGACCAAAATGCAATTATATATAAGGAGAGATGTACTAGTTTTATTTTTGTTGTCTGCCTTTCCTAGAAGAAAAGTAGGTTCATACATGTTCTACGTAAGTAAGTATTTTGATTTTTTTTAAGGAGGGCAAGAAAAGTTTCCAGTAATAGTACAATCTGCAAAGAATAGTACTGTCCAATTGTGGTAGGTATCGTGATGTACAGTTTCTGATGAGTTTGAAGTCACAGGAAAAAACTTTTTCAGGAAACCGCCCCCCATCTGGAAATATTGGGGGAAATTGAAATATATGCAATATTTACGTTCCTGTGAAACCTAAACTTCTTTCACTGATTTAACAACATCATTTATAATTTAGCATATAACCTTGCAGTATTTGGCATATTTTTGGAATTTAAAAATATAAATATCTTCATTTTCTATAAGAAAAATTGCAAGTATACAAAAAAGAATGGCAAACTGCTGCACACTGTGCTACCATAGCATTTGACTTTTGTCATCTGAAAGGTGGGGGTGGGGAGTTGAAGTTAGAAAACAAATTCTGTAGTAAACAAAAGAAAGTGTATTATATGGAAAGGAAATCTCTCATAGGGTCACAATAGGTAGGACTACCAGCACATTTGGATATTATTTATTTACTTGGCTTCTAGCCCTCCCTCCCCCGCAAGCAGGCTCAGGGCGAGTTACAACAATATATAAACAACATAATGCAACCAATTAAAACATAATAAACAGTTTAAAATCAATATCTCAATTTATACTAATAAACTATTGTCAAGGGCACCGATAATTTATCTGCTCCCAGAGGTTCCCTATATGTGTGCAGGTAGATGTAACTAAAGCTAAAGGGGGACAGGCAGACAAAATCAGTGCAAGATGGAAACAATGCAGCTGGAACAGAGCAACAGAACAACAGAGCAGGGGGAGGCCAATACAGTTTGGATTAATGCCACCTCAACTATAGTCTTGGCAGAACATTTCCGCTTCACAGGCCCTGCAGAACTGCATCAAGGAGACTGTTACGCCAGGCCTGGGATCACCAGTAGATGTTGGTCTATGGAGCGTAATGCTTTTTGGGGAATGTACTGGAAGAGACGGTCCTGAAGGTATGTTGATCCCAGACCACATAGGGCTTTAAAGGTTAAAACTAACACCTTGAACCTGACCCGGTACTCAACTGGAAGCCAGTGCAGCTGGCAAAACACCAGGTGTGTATGTGCTTTTGATGGTGTTACTGTGAGAACACATGCTGCTGCATTCTGGATCAACTGAAGCTTCCGGATCAGTCTCAAGGGAATCCCAGCATAAAGTGAGTTACAGTAGTGCAACCTGGAGGGGACCATTGTATGGATCACTGTGGTTAGCTCATGGGGGGAGAGGTAGGGAGCCAGTTGCCTGACCTGGTAAAGATGGTAAAATGCCAACCTGGCAACATTTGTGACTTGGGCGTCCATTGATAATGAGGCATCCAAAATCACGCCTAGCTCTTCTCTTTGGTACTGGTGTTAAAAGCACCCTATCAAAAGCTGTGAGTTGGATCCCAGTTCCCATACCCCCTTGACCCAGGCACAGGACCTCCATCTTCGCTGGATTTAGCTTCAGGTGGCTCTGGTATAACCACTCAGCCATGGCCTCTAAACCCTTAGCTAAGATATCTGGGGCACAGTCTAGTCAGCCATCCATCAACAGATACAACTGGGTGTCATCTGCATACTGATGACAACCCAGCCCGAAACTTCGGACCAAATGGGCGAGGAGACTCATGTAGATGCTAAATAACATGGGGGAGAGAATCGCCCATTCCGGGACACTGCATATCAGAGGGTATCATGGTGAAACTCTCTCCCCAAAAGCCACCCTCTGTCCCTGACTCTGGAGAAATGAGACAGACCACTGCAAGGCTGCCCTGTGTATCCCTGCATCGGCTAACCATTAAGCTAACCATTGTAACATTAAAAACACTACATTCTTATTTAATAATGTATTATTAAGCATATTATAATATATTAACTGTTGCCAAAACTATTTACATTTAAAGAAAAAACATTCTTGAAATATAATTTATTTTTCTAACCTTCTAATATATTGCTGTTTGTCAGCTGCCCATCTTCCTGGTGGGTGCTGTTAATACTTGGTTGGGTTCCAGGAAATCTGTTGCCAATTGAGAATTTCATTCTGCATGAGAGGCCTGCCACGATCTACCATGGTTGGTCAGAGTTCTCTATTTGAGTGCATGTGTCTGGCGCTGAAGTCTTGTGACAGACAAGGGATTTTATTAATGTGCCCACCCACCTTGCTGCTTAGCAGACTTCCTAATTGACCCGATGGTGGTGGTATTTAATATAACAGTGAGCTCCTCTAGATTTTTGTTCGTTAGAAATTTCATTTTTCATGCTGAGGACCTTCAAGATGGAGCCATTTGTCATGGTCACCATGGCATGTATCTGACCTAACACTTGATATGCTTCATGATCTTAATTTGTATTATATTCAGGTGGGGTGGTTGTGGTTGGAGAGAGTATATGTCATGGACTGACCTAGCATAGTTTGTGGTTCTGCTGCTCAGCCTTTCTAGGGCTGGGCACCCTATTTGGATGCTCTGAGACTGATGGACCCTGGTGGTTTTCAAAATACTGTAGGGGATTTTTCCAGTGACTCAGTTGGCATCCTTATAGAAAGCCCTGGCTGCTTGCTGAAATCAAAACTAATCCAGGAAATGGATAAGATTTCTCCAGAGTACCATATATATTCTAATAGCCAACAGAGGGCGCCGTGCGGATACTTAGTCCCAGGAAAAAGGAAGCTTCGTCTCATTGGCCCAGTGGTGGTGGTATTTAATATAACTGTGAGCTCCTCTAGATTTTTGTTCCTTAGGAATTTCATTTTTCATGCTGAGGACCTTCGAGACGGAGCCATTTGTCATGGTCACCATGGCATGTATCTGACCTAACACTTGATATGCTTCATGATCTTAATTTGTATTATATTCAGGTGGGGTGGTTGTGGTTGGAGAGAGTATATGTCATGGACTGACCTAGCATAGTTTGTGGTTCTGCTGCTCAGCCTTTCTAGGGCTGGGCACCCTATTTGGATGCTCTGAGACTGATGGACCCTGGTGGTTTTCAAAATACTGTAGGGGATTTTTCCAGTGACTCAGTTGGCATCCTTATAGAAAGCCCTGGCTGCTTGCTGAAATCAAAACTAATCCAGGAAATGGATAAGATTTCTCCAGTGTACCATCTCCTTCTAATGGCATCCTGTTCTCAGCTCCTCGAAATGAAGAGATGAGAATAGTGAAGTGGTAGAGGGCTTTGTTTGACGAAAGCTTTAAGAAGAGCTTTAAAATTACTTGTCCCAACTTCACATGCTACTTCAGTAGGTATCCTTGGTGTCACTTATCCAGTAGGTTGGGATACATCACTGCAGTCTAAAGATTTGATGGGGTTCTTGAAGTCATTTGGCCTACTGCCTGTGCTCTATCTGGAGTCAGTTTTGCTCCCACTAACCAAGATTCTAACTTGGGTCAACCTGTGCTCCTGCATTGTACTTCATGGGTTACAGCAGTAAGTTTTAATTTTTTTTCTTTTCTGCAAGGCACGGGTATGAGCCTTGCTACAAGTCAGATTCACGTACATGGTGGTTAGTGCAGCCTCAGTTCCATCAATTATCTTGTCTTTTTAAAACCAGGGAAGACAGTGTGTGTTTCTGGCAGCAAGCACCATTTTGTGTGACTTCCTCTTACCTTGAAACAGCTTGTTTTACATTACGTAGCTTTTCCACCAAAATTAATTACCTTGAAACAGCTTGCTTTACATTACGTAGCTTTTCCACCAAAATTTATCAGCCCTTATCAAAAAAGCAATTAAGCAAAATACATTTATTTGCTATTCTTGATTTTTGTTTTACTTGAGATCAGACATTAACGAGTTTTGAATCACAGCTTAGAATTTGGCAGTGGAAAAAGGTCACCCTGAGGTCAGCAGTGTGCATTTCACTCTTGTTTTGAAATCCCATTTACATCTGGCCAGTGTATAAACTTTGTTAAACCAACTGAAGTGCGAGTTCTTAATTCTGACTGTAAAACTCCCTGTATAGATACTTAAATCTAGAGCTTCAGGGCTAAGCCAAGTTTCACCTGTAACTGATCTTTCCGCTCCCTTCTACAATAATTACTACTTTAGCTGAATGCATAAAGCTTCCCAGAGTCTACTTTTACACTACTCAGGCAAAACAAGCAGCAGAATGATGAACACTGACAATAAGGATGTATAGAGGATGGTGTCTGGAATTTCTGCAAACACCTGGTCACCAGGTCTGCCTACATAGTCCCCCCCCCTCAATCTGCCCCTGGACAGTCTTCATAAGTAAGCATGAGAATGGAGAGACCAGCGAAGATATTTTGTGTAAAGACAAAACTTTTAACATCTAAAGATATAGCTAATATTTATGGGCCTTTTTCCATCTTCGGCGGGCTCGGCAGTTGGCCCCCTACCTGGACCGTGATGATCTGGCCACAGTGATCCATGCGACGGTCACCTTGAGGCTAGACCACTACAACGCTCTCTACATGGGGCTGCCTTTGTCGCAAATCCGGAGGCTGCAACTGGTGCAGAATGCTGCGGCCAGGCTGTTGATGGGTCTCTCTAGAAGGGACCATATTCAGCCTGTGCTGAAAGCGCTGCACTGGTTGCCAATAGCGTACCGGATTCGTTTCAAAGTGCTGGTTCTTACCTATAAAGCCCTATATGGTCTGGGTCCAGCCTACCTGAGGGACCGCCTTTCCCCGTATGTTCCCCCAAGAGCACTACGGTCCGGGGCCCAAAATCTACTAACTGTGCCGGGCCCCAAAGATGCTAAATTGGCCACCACGAGGGCTAGGGCTTTTTCGGTGGCGGCCCCCGCCTGGTGGAACGAGCTCCCGGAGGAGATCCAGGCCCTGCGGGACCTGATGCAGTTCCGCAGGGCCTGCAAGACGGAGCTCTTCCACCAGGCTTTTGGTTAGGGGCCGCCGCCACCCCCCCTGTTATATTGCCATCATAGGGGGGGGGAAGGGCCCTGGGACGGATGGAAGAAACATCTGAATTTACATCTAATTTTTGAAGACACGAAATGCCTACAGGGATGTTTGGATGTGGTTATCATCTCCCTTGAGGTTCTGGAATTGAGGTTTTCTGAGCACTTTATAGTACTGAAATGGTTTTAAATTGTATAATGTGTTTTAAATGTTACTAAATTATTTGATGTTTTATCACTGCAAGATTTCTTGCCATGTAAGCCGCCCTGAGCCCTACGGGGGAGGGCAGGATATAAGTTTAACAAACAAACAAATAAATACATAAATTAACAAATAAAATAAATATGTAGAGCTGCTTCCGCTCCTCTGGAAGATTGAGCCAAATTGGATCAGAAGACAAGGAAATGTAGAATAAACTTCAATTGGTATAGATTGCTACAGCTAGGATGTTGACTGGGATGGGTCATAGAGACTACATCATTTCAGTCTTAGCCCATGTACACTGGCTCCCAGTTTGTTTCTGGGCACAATTCAAGGTGTTGGTCTTGACCTTCAGAGCCCTAAATGGTTTAGAAGCAACATACCTGAAGGACCACTTATTCCTTTATGAACCTGCCTGACCACTACAGTCATCTTCAGAGGCCCTGCTCCGGGTGCCTCCACTTTCTGAGATAAGGCAGGTGGCTGGTGACTCTTGAGGGCCTTCTCAGTCATTGGTACCAATGTTCTGAAACTCTCCCCCCAGGGAGATTTGTCTATCCCCTTCTGTTGCTGTCTTGCACCAGCAGGTGAAGGTGTTGTTTCATTTGGCATTCCCTCAGCAATTCCCCCTTCCTAACCAATGTTTTAATTGCCTTTTAAATATTTTGAATGTATTTTAAAGTGAGTTTCTAAATAATTTAATTATCACTGGGTTTTGGGGAGTTGTTTTAATGATTTTTAAAATGTATGTTTTAAATTGTTAGCTGCCTTGGTGACTCTTGTAAGGGCAGAAAGGTGTCACAATTTTTTTGTAAATAAATGGTATGTAGTTAAGTCCTAACAAGACACATACAGCCTTGTTCATTCTGTGAGAGCCAGGGCCATTTTTCCTCTTTTGCATTGCCACCTTGTCTGATATGGATGACCTGCTTACAGGGTTTGTTTGCAGTGAAGAAGCAGCTGATTGCCAAACCTGCACCTTCTGTTCTTATGGGGGGAGATGGGTTGGAGAGGTTCATGTGTGAATATGTTTTTTTCCTCCTTCGGGTCCTCTTTCTTTTCTTTTTTCTTTCCTGTTTAGTTTTGTGTTGTAGCAACTGCTTTTATATTTGAGCCACTTGGTAGGGGTGGAGTACCATTG
Source organism: Gekko japonicus (assembly GCF_001447785.1). NCBI lineage: Eukaryota > Metazoa > Chordata > Lepidosauria > Squamata > Gekkonidae > Gekko > Gekko japonicus. The sequence goes on from NW_015159712.1 coordinate 63,045, forward strand.
AACTGTTGGTGGCTTGGTGCTTATGTCCTACTTCCCTCTCAATGATCTGAGATGAATGAAAGAGAGAGGATGAAAGGCCACATGCCTGCACACAAAACAACACAGAGTACGAGCTGGGATCCATGTTGATTTCCACCAGGAAACTGCCTCTCAACGATTATAGTCGCAACTTCCTATAGAAGAAAAGAGTTTTGTTTCTTCATGACCCTCACTCCCCAGCAAACTCTGCTGAGACAGACAAACCAGTTGTGGATGAAACAGGTCAGCTAGGGCCTGAGAACTCCAGAGGTTTCTGCCTTCTCCGTTCTGCGCGGGGTCTCTTCCCTTCACCTCATCTCTCTTCTAATAATGATAATAAACCTTCCTGAAAAATAAATATGATTTTTTTTGGTATTGTTGCCAGACTGTTGAGCTTCTAAAAATGCATCCCCATAAGGTGGAAGGGGCAAGAAGGAACAAAACAGTCTGGCACCGTGAGGAGATGAATGACACTGGCAGAGACTATTGTTCATTTTAATGCTGCAGCAGGGACAGAGGGAAATGTTCACACGCCATTTTGGGGCATCCTGCTGGGCAGGCAAGGGAAGGGGCATTCCAGCTGGTCATGAGATTTGGCTGGCCAGATTGAGTTGGGCTGAATAGATTTCTGTCTACTTAGTTCATTTTTTAAAGTAGCTCATTGATGTAATTGTAATACAACCTAATTAACGGAAGAATCTGAGAACCATGTAAACCATTACAGACCACAAAACTGTCATGTTACTAACATGTAATAAATAGGTCTTAACTCCTTGTAGGCTTTTAGGATTTGCCGCTGTTGAGAAAAAGAGAAACCGAGGGCACCTAGTTCATGGAATAAAGTCTTTGACAAATTACACATAGACCTACAATCACTACTAGTCAGCTTCTGTTAGTAACTGTTGTCCAGGATTGGGTCATATTGCTGTAGCTATGCCGAAAAGGTACCACTTCTTCCTACTTTGTGTATAAATACGTAGAGGATAAAGATATAGAGATAAGTCTCTATTGTTGATTGTTAGCTGTGGACAGGTCGCTAATCGGAACTGTCATGTACAGAAGCAGGAGATAGTAGAACACCAAGTGCTGGAAGCAAACCTCAAATGAAGGCCATTGCAGGCGCACAAAATTTGTGAGCATACCAAGAAATCTCTTACTGGCCCCTACTGGAAGCAGAATGCTGAGTTAAATGAAATATCAGTCTGAGCTACTAAGGAAGTTCTTATGAAGAACTGGAACCTGTGCAGGTATTTAGGAAATATTTCCTTGATGGGAGCAGGTGAGGGGGGGGAGGTATGTGTTAATTAATGACTTTGTATAATGACCACTGGTTAAGATCCTGCATACATACTGACCAATGCTCTCTCTAAGCTGTGGAGTCTTGTGAGCAAAAATTCTACTTTGTGAGCTACTGGCATTAAAGTTGTGAGCAAACGATTCGGCTACTGCAGAAATCAGTTTGCTCTGGAGCCATCCTTCCTGAGCGAAGACACAAATGTGTGAGCCGGAGGCTAAAAAAACTGTAAGCTAGCTCACACTAACTTAGATTAGAGGGAACACTGATACGGACTTCCCTTCTAGAACAGAATGAAACTTTCTTTTATCAAATGAAAATAAAAAAATATGGGGCAGAAAAGTTATCTGACATAGTGAAGAAGTGCCTAGCTTATTAGAAAATTTCACTCCCAGGTGTTTCATCTCCCAGGTGTTAAAGACTTGCTTGTAGGTGGTTTTTATATCCTTGAGATAATATAGTCATGCCTGAAGAACATTCATTGTCCAGTTCTTGACTTTAAAAAAAAAGGACTGACCTCTAGAATAAAGGTGAGGAACGTGCTGGTTCATGTTTTTCTCATTTGGTGTATTTGTTCTTCTGTTCTCTCTTGAGTAGCATACTGGTGAACTGTAGCTGTCTCTCTCTTCTATTACTTGCTTAATGTGCTTTCTTTAATTTGATTTTGTTGCTGAGAAGTGCAGCTAATGATTTCACACAAGCTATTGGAGGCTTGTGAAAAAGATCTGTGAGCTGCAAAGAAGGAGCAGGGGGAGGCCATTCTTTCCTCCTCCGATACTGTTCTGCTTTCCAAGTGGAAATATGGTTGGTAGGAGGAGTGTATTAAAGGATGGAATCATATAAACACTCTTAAGGAAAGTTCTCTAGCCACTTCACACTCCCTGGAGTGATAGCTCCTATACTTGTGTGCCCGCTGGCTTGGAAATGTTTCCCTGGAGAAGTGGAAAAAAGAGCAGGACACAATTGGGAGGAGAACAAAGGTCCTTTGTAGGCCTTTGGGAACATTCTTAATGGGTTTGTTCAGTGTCCAGTACATATTTGGGGAGAATGGGAAATTGTGGGGTCAGACACATGCTTTTTTGAGGTGGATAAAGTTATTGCTCATCTCCTGTTTCTCAGTTGAAGCATCAATGCTGATTGTTCATCATTGACCAACTATATAAGTAGTGGTTATCCAGTCTCCTTCTCTGAGGCTTGCAGGGGAAGGAAATAACATACTTTCCACACATTGTAAAATTGGCCCCAGCACGAATGCATGATTTCAGTGTGTGAACTTTTTAAACTTTGGGGCAACATGGTTGGACATAGTGCTTGCTTTGGATTTTTCCAGAAAGAGTTGCATAACTTATAGAACTTAACATAAAGGCTGAAGAGAGTGATAAGACTTTCAGTCATTGCCCCACAGAAATAGTGTTGAGTGAAATGGAAAGCCATCACATCCTGAGTGAGAACTTTGCACATAAGCAGGAGGCTAATGCCACGGAAGTAGTAAAGCTGTTTGATTTAAGTCAATGGAACTAGCATAACAAAGAGGTTAAGACCATAAACCACTAATTATTAAGAAGAGGACACACAGAAGACACATGGCCTACAGATAAGTTTATTGTAACCACAGAGGTACAACAGGAGTACATTTTCAACTGACCTAGCTGCCAGAAAGAGTGAACTACAAGTGGAAGGTGTACCAGTTGTTGTGAAGAGATGGAATTCTAGTGCTCCCTGGTATGGCAAGCTGGGGTGGGAGGGATACTACATAGAGGCTGCGGTCACACTGGAGGCTTGGCGCGATCTGGCTGCACCTCTATTTGCGGCAGTTTAAATAGTTGCGGGAAGTTTTAATCAGACATCCCACCCTGAACTGGCTTCACTGTGTGCTTGCCCCATGGTCCATCGTTCAGATTGTTGCGGCATTATTATTATTTTTTTGCCTTTTACCCATGCTCATAAGCTCTGCCTCCTTTTTGACACCTCCACAGTCTCTCTGACAAGTACTGTGTTCCCTCTCAGCTTCCTTCCCATTGCCTCTCTTCAGTTGAATACATGGGGAAGGTTGAAGTGCAGATTTACATGAGAGTAGTCCCATTGGCTTCAGTGCATTTACTCTTGTGTCAGTCATGGGATGCTCTCATACTCTGATGCAGAAACAGGAGAGAGGGGTTTAGGGGGTGATTTGTCCCTTGAAAACAGCTCCCCTGGGGACTCCTGATCCAGAACGACTACTTGGCTGAGGTGACTGACAACACCGGGGCAATTATGTACTTATGTGACCATCGTTACCTGATTTTTTAAAAAAAGGTGGAAATGGAAGGGAAGTTTCAGACTTCCCAAATGGGTTGATTTCGCAAATGGCTTGATTTCATACAGCTGGAAATGCGGAGTGGAACTGCATCCCTAAATACTGGACTTTCCCCAGTCTCTGATTACTCCACTTCCAAAGCAAGGCAAAGCGGGGTGCCGCTGACTGGGGCACAGAAGGCAGATGTTGTTGTCTGATCATGCTGTTTAAATCTGCAAAGGTAACACAACTATATCGGCACGATCTGTTTGTGTGACCGTAGCCAGAATGAGCTAGAATTCATTAGTCAGGGCCACTTCAGTGTTTGTTGCCCCAAGCACTGGTGTGTTAGACACTGTCTCCCACCATGGACCCAAGTTAAGCCTTACCAGTGCTGCAGAAGACTCTGGAAAGTATCATCTTCAGGTCTGCAGAGAGCGTCCATTCAGTAGCAGCTGGTCTCCTTCACAGGAAAATAGCTGAATTGGAACCCCCCAATATTTGAGTCTGCATCCCTGTGGCGGTCATTTTGCAGTGGAGTAATTAACCTATCTCAAAACTTTAAGAATGGCCACCAGTTCAACACAATTGAGGACCCCTGCACTAAACATCCTTAGGCAAACCACTGTCTCCTAGCCTCTGCCCTCCTTATCTTTAAGATGCAGGTAGTTGGCCCACTGTACAGGCTTGCTGTAAGGATTATTGACCTAAGTTTAATGAAAGGTTTTGGAATCTGGGTACTTGCTTTAAGGTGATTCTTACTGCATCCAATATTTGAAATTTCTGTTCCTTCTATTGAATAATAAAAAAAGGCTTTGGAGACTTAGGAAAAGCAGTATGGGGTGACGTGTGAATAATGAAATACATGAATGATTTTTGTTTGGACAGTGATTTCTACTGCTGATTTAATATGCTGCTGTGTTTCATTCATTGTTATTCTTTATTATCATTACTAGGAATAAGGCTCGTTGTGGAAAAAATACAACGAGATCTAGAAAGAGGTTCTGTGTGGGTATCCTGGCCTTGAGGACTCAGTGTCAATCTCCTGTGGCCACCTCCACAGGGTATAATGATACAGCATCAGTCTCCTGTGGCCAACTCAGCAGGGTATAATGATAAAGAGTAGACCATTGTCTCCAGGGGAATCGACGTCTGCCACATGAAGAGCAGGTGTAATTTGGAGTGATCTACACTTCTCACGTGGAGATTGGGAAGAGTGGTTGCCCATGAGGAAATGGCTGCTTTGGAGGGTGGAGGGTATGGCATTGCACCTGAGGTCCCACCCCTCCTCAAACCCCACCATCTCCAGGTGCAAGCCCTCAAATAC
>NW_015159712.1:67975-77984 GCF_001447785.1 Gekko japonicus
ACGAGTGATGTCCCGGTTGGGTGTGGGGGGGGGGGGAGAGTGGACCCAGCACTGAGTCAGCACCATGTGAGTATGCCTGAGTGATGGTTGATGGGCCAATGACTGATGGAGTGCACTGCACAGTCAGTGGGGGAGCTGGAAATGTCCAAGATGTAAGGGAATGATATATATAGAAAAAAATATATACGGATTCCTTTGTTTAATTTGCTTGCTGTATCAGCTTATTGCCAAGGTGACCTGTTGGCGAAAACTTTGGTACACATGCCAGTCATCTCCCCCCCCCAGTGGACGTGGACCCTTTCTCAGATCCCTGACCTGCTTTTCTGTCTGCTGAGAGGTTTAGCACAAACTCATTGCCCTGACTTGCAAAGGCCTGCATGACCTGGCTGGCCCCGTGTGTCTGTGCCCTGCGACTTTTACCATGACTTTGGCATCTGAAAGTGTCCAGCACCCTGAAGTGATTCTGCCCTTTTCCCCTCACAGCCTCCTTCTTGCACATGATAAGGAAAACTTGCGCCCACTCCTCACAACTACAGCCAGGCGAGTTGTCTGCGACAGCTGCTCGTGGGGTGGTAGTGGCTGCGAGACTCTGCTCCAGCTGGGGGGGGAGGGAGAGGCAGGAAGCTTGGCCAATGAAAAGGGCCTTCTGGCTCGGCTTCGCTTCCTCTTTCCCCCATAAGCAGCCTGTTGAAGGCGGGAGCGAGGATTTGCCTGGAGTTGTGCAGCTTCACCTCCGTCCCATGAGAAGGAGGTCTCCCAATGAAGGGGGGGAGGAGGGGGGACTGGGTTGGGACTTGTCTGCGTGGCACTGGGTATGGCGAAATGTTTCACGATGGGGGCAGGAGAGGGGGAGAGCTCTATGTGCTTGGTGGGAGGACTTAACAATGGGGTCCTGCCTGCGTTGACTTGTGAGCAAGTGCTGGTGAGTGGCTGGCGAGGAAGTGTGCATAGGATCACGGCCAGCATGCTTTTTAATCCACTGTGGTCCCATGTTTCTGTCCTTTGCATTCCACCCCGGTCCCAAGTTTCTTTCCTTTTTATTCCACTCTGGTCCCAGTTTTCTGCCGTCTCGCTCTGCTCCCCCCTTTCTCCCAGTTGGGCTCCTTACCCTCCACCCGCCAGAGCATACATCCTGTCTGTCAGCTCCCACCACACTGAGGCTGACACAGTGGCTGCCGATTCTGTGGGTGGGACTCAAGGGACACAGCCAGCCAACACAGCCAGGGGATTGGCAGACTGTCAGAGTGGCTGCTGCGGGGCCAAAGGCTGTGGGAGCGTGTGGAATGTTGAGGCAAGAGGGACATGAAAACTCTTTTATATATAAGGAGAGATTACCTTGGCTAGTTACCTTCAGAATAATTTTACTGAGAGACAAGGGTAAGAGTATTTTAAATAAATATGTTATTTGTTGTGTATTTCTGGACTGTTCTTTTTATCAGTGGAATAATTTCATGGCTAACCATTCTTGCTACCCCCTCTTTTTTCTTGATTCTGTGTTACACTGTAGCTGCTACATTTGCAGCTCTTTTGGTTTCACTAAAACCAGTAACCTGTGCTAGCTTCAAGGAAAATAAGGGGACTCAGTTTGTAGACTACAGCAGAATGCTGCATGGTGACGTGATCACTGCCTGGCACTGATTTTGAAGCTGCTAGCAGCAAACAGTTCTCCCTCTGACCTTCAGAGAATGGTCAGATGGAGGTGTTCATAGCTAAATGTGTAAGCGGTGTGTGCTCCCTATAATCCTTTCCTCTGCAATTCTGCTCATTACCTGCTACTTTGGCCTGTGTTCCTAAATTCACCTATGTAAAATCAACTCTCTGAGCCATTGTGTTGGACTGATACGGGGCTAAACCTGTGACGTACTGAACTGCAGAAAAATCGGTATGTGAGGGTCACAGAGATGCATGTTATCTACTTTATTGCCCCTGCGTTAGGCTGTTTCAGTACATGGGTTCACTAAGCTAGTTTGTGTTTTTAAAAACCCCAAAATTCTGTATGGAGAAAAGTAAAACTGTAGGTGCCAACCTGCAGGGGGGCAAAATTAGCAACTGCCCATACACATGCTTTCTCTGTTGTGTCCCCCACCTTATGGAATGGCCCAGCTGAGGAGAAGGCTCCCACTCTCCTGGCTTTTCGCAAACTGTGCAAAACGGAATGATTCAAAAGGGCTTTTCTACACAGGCAATAGAGTTGCACTGTACTAATTGATTCACAAAATTACTTGTATATTCCCCCCCCCCATCATTTAATGTGTCATGTGAATATGTATGCTTTGTTTCAGTTATGTTTTTAGGCTTCTGGTTGGTTCTGTTACTCTCATCGTATTGCATTGTTCATCAATTGTATTGACAATTGTATATTGTATTGACTCAGTCTATTGTAATCTGCCTTGAGTCCCAGCGAGAAAGGTGGACTAGAAATAATGTAAATAAAATAAAAATAAAATAAAATACTGCATATGTTATGTAAATACGCACATCTTTCCTGATTAAGCAGAAATATAGATTATGCAAATTGTGCTGGGGAGGAGAGAAAGTGTTTTTAAAAATGGTGAATTCTCTCAGCATCAAATTCTGTGATAGTTGTGTCGCGACTGTGGAATACACTACATTTAGTATCAGTGTTGTATATTATGGGGTTTAGTGGCAAGCTGGTTGTTTGTTTTACTGGGTAGGTACTTAGGTAGTGAATATCTAGTGTATTTTAGTTCTTCTCAGGAGGAGCTGTTGTACATCTAATGAGGTTGGACTGTCTAGCACAGGGGTGTCAAACATATGGCCTGGGGGCCAGATCAGGCTCTCGGAGGGCTTCTATCAGGCCCGCACTGGAAATGGCCATCTCCTGCTTCCAGTTCTGTTGCTGCAGCTGCATCATAGCTTAGTTTGTCAGACTCTCTCAATTGCTCAGCCATTTCATGTTTTCCCCAGGGTCCTAGACTCAGAAGTCTCAGCATGAGATTTCTGTGGTGAATGTCAATAAATCAGAAGTAGGTTTCCAGCTTACAGATACACACTTGAACAGCATACTCAAGATTGCTACAGACATTTTGATGCAATAATTCAGATCAAGAGGTGTCAGTTATCAGATACTGTTAAATAAACAAAATATTGCAAGAGTGCGAATGTTTTAAACATGTTTTTATTTTAAGCTAAAAAAAATTTGTGTTTGTGTCTTTTACGAAGTTTATATCTCAGCTACCTGGCATTACATTTTATGACACAGATGGCCTGGCCCAACAAGGTCTCATTTATGTCAGATCCGGCCCTCATAATAAATGAGTTCGACACCCCGGTTTAGCATGTCCATGAATGCTTGCAACAGAGAAATGATTTATCTTTACCCGCATGTCCATGAATGTTGCAACAGAGAAATGATTTATCTTTACCCATCTAATCAAGCCGTTCTGAACCTCCTATAGTTCCTGGGTTGGAAGGATATCTTCCTTTCTGCTGGTTTGGTCCTAAGTGGACCTGCGTGTCAGTCTACTGAAGATAGCAATAGCATTGCTTTCATCTGGATGACGGCTTCCATCCTCTCAAATCCCTTTTACATTTTAAAGAAAATCATCATGTGTTTTTTTGGTAGCTTTGCTGAAGCTTTCCTCCTATAGGTCTATCAACATTTAACAAATTTCTCTGCAGTTTTTATGTTTCCGTTGGCTCTAGATCAACGCAAACTCATGAAATCCAAAACTAATTCAGGACTGTGAGCAACAGTAGCATTTAAGTTTTGGAACTGTGCCAGTGAGCTGGGCAGTCTCTTCATAGAGTAGCAATCTAATTCCAGTGTCAACAATTGCTTTGAGGCTGGCTTTTCTTTTTTAAGGTTAACATTTTACTAATCTAAAAGCTAGTACAGGAGACTGGGACTCCACATCAGTGTCTCCAGAGCCTAACTGGGCTTTGTTTTCCAGTAACACAGGATGCTAACTGCACTCCATTCAGGCCAAAGGCTGAGGGGGATAGGCTTTGACTGCTGAAGTGGAGGAGGAGGCTTTATTTTGATTTCCTAAGTTGAAGTGTAGAAATCCTGACATATAAGTGTGACACCGAGTTGGTTTCCATAGGGCGCATTTAATGATGTGTTTAGGAGCAGAGGAAATTAGTGAGTGTGGGAAAAGACAAAAATGATTTTGCAGCTTAAGTTTGGTATTGTGACTTAAAGACCTAGTCTCATTTTCCAGCTTTCTTCCATAGCCTAGATATGGGTGCCCTCAAGCATATCATTCAAGATGTGAGTTTTAGGGGTGCACACTAAATACAGACTCATCAGTTAGTGTCATATTGCTTCAGAAGAAATTAAGCAGGCTCGAAAAATCCATTGGTATCTGGTACAGATTTGTAAATGTTTAAGAGATTTGTTTTCTCCTCTGTTTATAACTTTTCTCACCTGTTTGAACTTCTGTGAAGTCTTGCTAGAATCCAACATATGCTTGGTCTCATGGCTTGAATATATGTGGAAGTAAGAAGAAAAATTAACTGCAGATTCTGCAAGGGTGTAGATTCAAAGTCTTGGTTATCAGTGAGGGCTTGGGGGGATTTTTGTTAGCTGCATTTGGAAGCTGAGGAAAACCGTTATAAGTGCATTCTAAATTAAGCATAGCAGGCTACAGCCCAGGAGCAGTAAGAGTTGCAGGGTGACAGTTCACAAGCTGCCTGGAAAGCAGGGCAAGATGCAGGTTGACTGAATAGGGGCCAGTGTTTCCTATGTAGACCAATGCCATTTAGGAATTTTACCACTCAACGTGTTTTTGCTTCTGGCAATACTTCTAGACCCATATGAACCCATAAAATGTAATTTTTGTTTTTGGTTCCCTTCCTCCACTCCCCTAGAATTGGTCAGGATTCCTTTTACTTTCAAGTCTTAATTTCTTCCAGTTTTCTGGTAAGCCGTGGGGGTTCTATGATGACATTGTGGTTGTGTGGTAACCCCCTATTTGATGGGCTCAGCTTAGTTCTGCCATAGTCATCTAAGCTTGGACAGTTAATAATTTCCCCTATGTTGCTCATCTTCTGAAGGAAACATAATACTTTGTGTGTTTTGGTTGTATTTTTTAAAAACCTTTATAGAGCAATTCTTTTCTCCCAAGATAGCTGCATTTATCTTGCGGTTCTGCTTTTGAAGTTCCTCTGACTGTGGAATTGCAAAGTAAAAGTTTCTGCCTCATTCTAGCCACAAAGCCAGAATGGCTATATTCTCTTCTTCCCCAAAAGACTCTTTTTTTCAAAGCTAGGCCACTGTGGCTTGCTTCCCAGTCTTTGGTGCAATAGAGAGCAGCAGGGGAGCTGCACAGCACAGATGCTCCACTGTTGATGCTGATGTTCTCTCAGACCAAAATAACCCCCTTTGCTGACTCTTTAGAAGGAAAATTCTGGTTCTGTTGTACCACAATAATGAAATCGGTCAGATTGCAGGCCTCAAAAATGCCATATTAAGGCAGAGTTCTTGTCCTGAGCTCATCCTCTGGTGGCTGACAATTACAGTTCCACTGGTAAATAGAGTTCTTCCTTACAACACAGACGAGGGTTTTTTTCCAGGCCAGGAGCCAGAAATGTTATGGTGGGTGGGTGGCCTAAGGGCTTACTGCCAGCACTGAAGGGGTGGCATGATACTTTGCAAGTCTAAAGCAGCAAAAAATGTAATTGAATTTTCAATGTATTAATTCAAATAAAATATACTTTGAGCATAATGTAAGAGTATTGTGCCCGAGTGTTCATCTGTGCCCTTATGGTAACTGGCTACAACACTGGATAGCAGAAGCAAATTTACTTATTACTAATCAACTAGATAGAATAATGCTTCTTCTTTTTTCTTTATATCTCTTTCTCCTGTGCCATGGCTATGATAGTGGGGGCAAAATATGAGACGCTATGCGGAGAGTGAAGATGTATCTTGTAATGAATGGGACTAATCTGAGAGTAGCCCTGCAAAAGAAAACAGGCATTCTAAAAATTAAAACTTTCATCAGATTTGGAGATATCCTATTCTATTCATCATCTAATGCCAATCTGGAATTACTATACCGGTCCACCAGTACTTGCACAATACAGCAGGCCATATACATGCAGTTATATAAAAGGATCTCAGCACGTTCACCTGTGGAACAGATGATTGGTGCAGTGTTAGTATGTGTTTGGAAATGGGCCTTGACTTGAAAATGTTTGAGAAACAGTGAGGTAGGTGATAACTGTGCTTTGGGACTAAACTGTTCCTAGCATTTTTATACACTTCTTTCTATAGAAGGCTGAGTACCATTTTTTGGGGTCAAAACTACAACACTGGATAGCAGATAGCAAAAACCATGCTAGCTGGGAAAGGAGTTGCATTGGGCAGTTTGAAGTAGAAGCAAAGATGCCCTTATATAGGAGAAGTCACAGTTATATTCACTGATGTACTAGCTTCCTGTGTGCAGGGGAATCTTGTACAGAGAAACATTCCATCAAGTGGGCTACTGTCTGGATACTCTAGACAATATTTGACATCTTGATGAGAGTTAGGATTCAGATAAAGCTGTCAAGTAAACAAACAGAGCTGTCAAAAGGTTAGATGAAGGCCCCTGGCACCCCAAGGAAGTTAATTTCCTGATTATTTGAAATATGATGATTAAAAAGTTAGAAAATCATCATGGACAGCGATAAAAATAGAATGGTATTTGAAATGGCAACTACTGAAGTTGGGATTGATCCCCAGAAAAATAGGGCTAGTAGACTGCAAGTACTGATGGCTCAAGCATGATTTCTAGGATTTTATGGTAGCCTTGAGCACCCCACGATTAGAGAACTGTCTCTCAGAAACATATTGTTTTTATTAACCTAATGCAGGAGAGGGATGCAGGAGAGGGAAGTACCCCCAAAAATCATGTTTAAAGATCTGAATGTTCGGGGGGGGGGAATAAAAATTAATTTTTTAAAAAAAACACAAACCCTTTCCCCCATTTCTGGAGATGTTTTTTCAGTTTTGAAAAAGGAAATCCTTATGAATTTATGAGGGATGTGGAATGGTGTAGTATAGCTGGATCTCATCAGATTTCAGAAGCTAAGCAGGGTTGGAACTTGGATGGGAGACAATCAAGGAAGACTCTGCAGAGGAAGCCAATGGCAAACCACCTCTGGTTCTCACTTGCCTTGAAAGCCCTTGCTGGGGTTGCCATAAGTCAGCTGTAAAGCACTTCATGCACGCGCGTGCACACATACACACACACACACACAAATTTATGAAATTAGTGAAATGCTTTTTAAAAACTTCATGCACGCGCGTGCACACATACACACACACACACACAAATTTATGAAATTAGTGAAATGCTTTTTAAAAACGGTTTTAATAGCATGGAAGTCTTGGGACTCTTTTCTAGTTTTTCCTATCAAAATTTTGTAGGGCACTGAAAAAATTCTCATGAAACATTTCTCCCCATTTGGAATGAAGTATGCTAAAATTGCATAGGGTGCAGCAGTTTTTAGCTTCCTTTCACTTTAATATTGGGTATATTTGCAGTTTTGCTTGTAGAAAACTTTTAAATTCCATAAATATGTGGGTTAATATAACTTTATATGCCAGCAAAGTTGTATAATGTATTTTTAAAGCAGCAAAATAGGATAGGTTTGATAGGAAAATTAGTAGTGTACCTATGGGGACCCACAAGAAACTTGTGGGGAGCATGCCTCCCATTCCCCCCATGTTTGCTCTCTTCCTTTCCCCACTTCTCAAATACTCTTTTACCCCCTCTCCTTCCCTGAAAATCCTACCCACCTCTCTCTCTCTGTCTCCCCTCAATATTTCTCCCCACTTCCCTTCTCCAACAATTTGTCCCCCCCTTTTCCTCCCTACCCTTCTCTTATCAATATTCTTCCCAACTCTCTTTCTCCCCTCATATCCTTACCTTGACCTCTTCAGCTGCAGGCTGGCTGATTAGAAAAGGAGGGGGAGAAGCTGCTCTTTTAAAACTTTCTCCTGGCTTAGATTTTTCCGCAAATCTGGGAGTTTCCCCAAGTTTGGAGAAAAATCTACTTGCTCTCAATGTGGACATGTTCCACAGATTTAGGCATCTGAAGATCTGCCCACGATTGAGAAATAAATATATTTCAATTTTAGCAAAATTAATTTTTTTCTGTTAAAAAAACCCAAAAAATTTCCCCCATTGCTTCAGAATTTCCCAAAATTGTATACATTTGGTCATTTTAGGAGTTCTTTCTGCTACATTGTCTTCTTCCTAATGGACAGTTGTCTGCCCCAGACTTTTACTTCTGATTTGTATATGTTAAGTGCTGTCAGAATCAATGCTCCCTCTAAGCTGTGGAGTCGTGTGAGCAAAAATTCTACCTTGTGAGCTACTGGCATTAAAGCTGTGAGCAAATGTTTTGGATTCTACATAAATTAGTTTGCTCTGGAGTCATCCTTCTTGAACTAAGACAAAAATGTGTGAGCCGGGGGCTAAAAAACTGTGAGCCAGCTCACATTAACTCAGCTAGGGAACACTAGTCAGGATGCTTCCAAGTTATGGGGACCCTCTGAATTAATAACATTCTCTAAAAAGTACTCTAGCCTCCGAAAAGATCCTAGTAGGTTGGATCAGCTCTGATGTTGCCATTTAGGGCCTTTGTTCCTTGGCCTGGCTGGGGAAAGGGGGGACAGCATTTCCTTCAGGATAACTTTGAGTGGCAGGGATTGGGTGGGATTTGGTATTTCAGAGCTGAATGTTGGCCTGCTGTGATGTCCCTGTTCTCATGAGAGCTGGAGAACTGGAGGTTATATCTCTCTATTCAGTAACAATGGTAATAGAAAACATAATTTCAAAATTTGTATTACTACAGAACCCGTATCCTGAAAAGAAAAAAAGAAAAAGAACGATACTTGTTCAGCAGAAGAAATGTGGGGCCATGGCTTTAATGGTAGAGCATATGCTTTGCATGCAGTAGATTCCAGATTCAATCCCTAGGATCTCCAGTTAAAGTGATCATGTAATAGGTGATACAAGGCAGCGTCATGTGTTCTTTTGGCTTGGAAAAGAAATAATAAGGGGAATGGTTTTATTGTGGCATAGAAAGGAAACCTCTTTCATTGAGGAGGGTGTGATAATTAGCAGAAGTATTTATTCCATAAAGAATGAAATATAATTCAGTGACAGAGAGAGTAAATTTATCATCCTTAGAGTTTTAGTCAAAGTATATAATGGCATGATAGCCAGAATAATATTTATGTACTGGCAGTTGTCTGAATATCATTTATATGAATATGGAAGATGACATTCGATTGGTATATTGCTCTTATTCTATCATATTCTGCAGATGAGGGATAGCTTAATTTGACTTAAATATGCTGCACAAAAATATATTATCTTTTTCAGTTAATGATGTATATGATGGAATCCTCGGAAGGAAAGCCATATACCATTTTTGAGGGCATGTTGGGCCTGACCATTCCAGTGCCATCTCAAGCAGGTTTAAAGTTAAAGGTAAAGGTTCCCTTGCTCGAAAGCCAGTCGAATCCGACTCTAGGGTTGCGGTGCCCATCTCCGTTTCAAAGCCAAAGAGCCAGCGCTGTCCGAAGATGTTTCCGTGGTCATGTGGCCGGCATGACTAAACACCAAGGCGCACGGAACGCTGTTACCTTCCCACCGAAGTGGTACCTATTTATCTACTTGCAATTTCTTGCTTTCGAACTGCTAGGTTGGCAGGGGCTGGAACTAGAGATGGAACTAGAGATGGGCGCTCACGCCATCATGTGGCACCCGGGTCTCGAACTGCTGAACTACTGACCTTCCACAGCCTGCAGTTCAACGTCTTAACCACTTGAGCCACCGCAGCTCCTAATGTGGCTTACTCCCAGAAAAGGGATCATAGTATTGTCAGGTACTTGGGATTAACATTGTATTAAGAGGACAGGTATTAGAAAATTATTCCTGATTACCTGTGCAAGAACTCAGAAGTGAATATGAAAACGTCACCCAAAGGTTAAATGTATTTTTCTCTTACCGTGTCCTTAAACAGTTACTTGGGTAGCTTGCAATGT
>NW_015159712.1:78485-92233 GCF_001447785.1 Gekko japonicus
GGCCTGAGGTTTGGGCATGATCCAGATGACCACTTTTTAAGCAAGGCAAATTTCCCCCAGCAAAGTTCTGACAAAGATGCAGCAGACCCTTCAAGATGTTGCAGCATGTAAATCTTAAGGATGTGCTGTCTGAGATATGTAAAGGCAATTTGCTCAAAATATCACATGACATAATTTGGGTAGGGTAGGGTAGATGTGGGAACGAACATGAAATTAAGTGTTATCGAGGCAACGAACATGAAATTAAGCAAACTCTGGAACACGACGGAAGACAGGAGGGCCTGGTGTGATGTGGTCCATGGGGTCCCAAAGAGTCGAACTCAACTGTGCGACTGAACAACAACAAAGATGTGAGAACCCCATAACTTCATAGAATCAAGGAATCATAGAGTTGGAAGGGGCTGTACAGGCCATCAATGCAGGATCCTTGACAAATATTAGTCCAGCTGCTGCTTGTAGACTGCTCATGAGGGAGACCTCACCTTAGGAAGCCGATTTCACTACTGAACTAATCTTACTCTTCAGTCTTGGTTTCTGTCAGAAGAATCATTTCTTTTAAATGAAGAATATTTTTCATTATTCCTTCTTCAGAATAGTTGATTTTTAAACTTCTGCATAATACAGTGTAAGTGGAATATGCATTACATTACAAACAACTGTTCTTTTACCAAACTAAATTGTGTACTTACTGGCTAGTACTGACTTTGCTGAAATGAGCAGCAGTTTTTAATGGGTGCTGGTAAAGTCTATCGTCTCTTTGCTTTCAAAGCCGTTTCTAGCAGCACTATTTTCTGTTTTATCCTTCCCTCTTTAGTTTTGTCACATTAAGATTTATTGCTTTCTGTATCCCATTCTTTTGTTATGAAAAGCACTTTCTTCAGATTCCAGTTAATCTTTATAGTATGTGTGATTGCTGCCACTTATGCTTTTTCAAGTCATAAACCTTATCTGACCTGTGTATTTCTTTTCCTCATGTGTATAAATCAGGCCTGCTGAATTAGCCTGTCATAGCTCTGTAAGCTTTCAGCAAATAAAAAGGGAAACTTTTTGGAATGCTACCATATTCTGCAATAGCATTACATATGTTAGTTGAATATTGAAGGAAGACTAATGGTTCTGTCTGGTCCTTGGCATACACTGCGTGTTACCCCAGCCCCCCCCCAACAGAGGCCTACAAAGCCAAAGGTGTAAGCAGACTCCCATCTTGGATCAAATCCAGGAATCATGATAGCATTTGATTGTACCTAATTCCTATCTCATGGTGAGACAATCAGGTTCCTGTATGAAATGTCATACTCCTCCAACAAGGGCTTGTTTTATGAATCCATGGTATCTCCCCATGCTTAAACCAAATCAATAACCCGAGTGTGTGGGACTAACCTGACATACCACTACTCAGGGAATGTTTAGAATAATATATACCATGCCACAGGGAACAGTTAAAACAAGTAAGCAGTCATGCCCTCGAACATCTGCACCATTAGCATTTCTCTGGAATAACTCAGGGAAACTTTGTTCTAGCCACTGGTGGAAAAGGGTGTGGATCTGAGGGACAGAAGGATCTGCTTCAGCCCGCCATTTTGTGTTCAGTTTCACCTAGGACTGCCCCTTCACCACTGCAGCTCTTGACAACGCTCATGCTTCAGGGTCAGGCAGCATACGACCCTTTCTCAGCCCAGTTTCCTTACATCCTCACCCCGTCTCCCTTTTATTTTTTTACGGAAATTGTATGCCACCTTTCTGCCC
Source organism: Gekko japonicus (assembly GCF_001447785.1). Lineage (NCBI taxonomy): Eukaryota > Metazoa > Chordata > Lepidosauria > Squamata > Gekkonidae > Gekko > Gekko japonicus. The sequence continues at coordinate 80,232 of NW_015159712.1, forward strand.
TTACAAGGGCCACCAAGACAGCTAACAATTTAAAAACATACATAATAAAATTAAAAACCTTTAAATTCAACCCCCCAACGCACACCAATTGGCTGGAAGAAGATATCGAATCTCACTTATTAATGTCCTTTGGGACTCTGCCAGCATGTAATCAAGATGTTGACAGACCGCCTAGATTTACTGGTATCCACTTTGAAGGGTTTAAAAAGACCTACTGAAAACAGGGATAGGGAACCTGATGTTAATACTACCACATTACTGAAGACGGTAGATGAAGAGACTTCTCCATTGGAGAAACATGGTCTACCTTTAGAACCAACTATTATAATTAACAGAGGAAATCCTAATTCTAATTTGATTATTCCATTTGATAATCCTGACATCTGTATGATAACGGAGTCCTCTCCACTTGCTGGAGAAAAGTGCCCCTAACTATCCCCAAAGAAGCCACTTGAAATGTTGTCCTGAAATGTAGCAGGATGGTCACGATGTCTTTATTCGTATATAGATGTTCCCTTCTTTCAATGTGACTTTGACATCATAATTCTACAGGAGACCTGGTCGGCAGAAACCTTACATCTAGATGGATACTATTCCTATAATTTAGCGGCTATGTTAGGAAAAGGCTCGAGAAGATTAAAGGGAGGGCTGGGTATTTTAATTTCTAATTCTCTTAAGGCTCACTGTGTATTGAAATCCACTTTGGACTGTTTAGCTATGACTTTATTGGTGAGGTGGAGAAGAGAAATATAATTATAGTAAATGCTTATCTCCCACCTCTATTGAAAAAGTCCCTCATTGAGGAAAACTGGATAGCACTAGATAACTTCATTACAGACCTTATTTTAGAACATCCTGATGCCCAAATCTTATTGGCAGGTGATCTAAATGCCTGCTTGGGACAAAATGATGCAGTACTAGCATCTAAATTTATCTCCCTAATAGAGGATCAGGATCAGATGGGGTTGCCTTTTATGCGTGTATCTAAAGATTGTGGAGTGAACTTTGTAGGGGTTTGTCTAACTAAACTTGCACGAAGAAAACAGCTATATATCTTAAATGGGGCCTTCCACAGTGATCATCCTGGGGAATATACCTTTGTAGCAGGAAATATAGCGAGTTCCATTGATTATATGCTGGTGTGCAATATATTACTCCCTATGATTAAATCCTTCCAGGTACTCCCATACTTGGAAGGTGACCACTTACCTTTATATTTACAGATAGCTCTTCCTTTGAATCGAAACCATCAAGAGGTCCAATATCCACCACAAGTAGAATGTTTAGGGAAAAGACTAAGGTGGGCCAGCGAATTAGATTTAAAAAGTCAAAGAAAGCTTAACATCTGAAAATTTGCAGAAATATATATATATTAGTAATTACAAACCCTGATTCTACTCAAGACCCCTTAACAGACTACCAGACCCTCATTCAGGAGCTCAATTCTATTATGATGCCCCGGTAAGGAATAAATTACATCAACATCATAGAAATGACAAACCTTGGTTTGATTCTGAATGTCGTCATGTAAAAAAGGAATTAAATCATCTATACTTTCTCTCTTTGAATAATAATCTAGAAAGGAAATCTGAAGCTCAAGTAGCTTTACTGAAACAGAAAAAAACTATATAAATGTACTATCCAAAAGAAAAAGAGAGAACATACGCAGAAACTATGGGACAATCTTATAATGGCAGTAAAGCAAAATAACTCTGCTCTATTTTGGAAATTAACTAGTTCTCGGGGACCCAAAATGCCCTCACCCCTAGACATCCATATACTAGCAGATGGCTGGACAACCTTTTTTCAAAATCTCTACAATGACCATAAACAGTTCCCCTTTTTGGGAATTATAGACGATCTCCCCTTATAGCCGCCGGTTTGTCAACAAGAAATAAAAGCCCATATAGACCGCTTAAAAAACAGAAAGGCACCTGGGTTAGATGGAATACCCGCTGAAGTTTTAAAGGAGAATGTAGATTGGTGTGGCAGTTTTTGGCAAACTTTTTTATTTACATCAACCAAACCGGCCAAATTCCAAAGCAGTGGGGAAAATAGAAACATGGCTGGAACAAGAAGAAATCATCCCATTAGAGCAAGTGGGCTTTAGAGCAGAAAGGTCAATGACTGAGCATTGTTTAGTGTTGCAACAGCTAATTGAAAACTATGCTGCCAAAAGCCCTACCACTTTGTATGCTGCCTTCATTGATTTGAAGGCTGCTTTCGATTCAGTCTCAAAACAAAGATTATGGCAAAAACTTGAATGTTCCACCATAGATAAAAGATTGCTTTATCTTGTTTGTGCCCTACATGAGGAGTCATACCTCAGAGTGAGATATAATTCGCAGGGCTCACTTACTAATCCAATAAGGACATTTAAGGGAGTTAGGCAAGGTTGCCTTCTGGCCCCTATACTATTCAACTACCACATTAGCGATATGGTGAAACACATGACAGATCCCAATTTCCACCCACCAAAGCTTGCTTCATGCCACCTACCGATATTGCTATATATTTATTATTATTTCGACTTCGACTTACTATACCGCCCTAACCCCGAAGGGTCTCTGGGCGGTTTACATGGTATGTTCTAAGAACACTCAATCCCTGACTAAGGCCACATGATATAGGGGTGGGACTGCCTACCAGCACCCCAGTGGTGGGCCTGTTGTAACGTCTGGCTCGGCATTTCTCTCCGGTGGTCTCTGGCATCCCCCTGGGACGACAGCTTTGTCGGCGAGACCGTTTCTGGCGCACGCTCATGCTCGCTCCAGCCTCGGCTCCGTCCTATTCGGCTCCGCCACGCCCACGAAACACGTCATAGTGCGTCTTTCTGGTCTTCGTCTCCGCCGTCGTCTGACGCTTGATGTTGTATCGGCCACCAGGGGTCGCTCTGCTGGCTTCTCGTTGCTGCATCGCCACCACGCCTCACCATCCAGGCTCTGCTTGCCGCCGATGTTCTCGCCGCCGTAGGTGCTGCCACCACCACACACCTCGTCGGAGGAGGGTGTCCCCCACCCATCTAAGGGTGGTTACCCATTTGCCTACTCACTTGATTTAATTGCTTTTGGGCCGCTGGGTGGGCGGGAGCTGGGACTCGGGCCAGGAACTCACCCCGGACGTGGTGGATTCTCGAACAGCCATAGTGGCTGTCTCTGTTGTTACTCGGCAGGCATCTAACCGCCTGCGCCACCGCTCCCGCAATTTTGGAGTTGTGCCCTTCAATATCTACACAAAACTAGTGGGTGAGGTTGTCCAGAGATTTGGACTGACCTATCATCAATATGCAGATGACACTCAGCTCCGTTGTACTTCCAGCTGAACGCAAGGAGGCTGTAGAAATCCTGAACTGGTACCTGGAGGCAATTTTGGAAAGGATGCAGGCTAACAAACGGAAGCTTAATCCAGACAATACAGAAGTGCTACTGGTGGGCAGAAGGTCTGACCCAGATTAAAGGTTTCACCCATTCTGGATGGGGCTGCACTTCCCTTGAAGGGAACAGGCCAGTAGCCGAGGGGTGCTCTTGGACCCAGGCCTACTGGTGGATAAGCAGATGGTGGCTTCGGCCAGGAGTTCCTTTTACCAGCTTCAACTGGTAATTAGGGAACACAAAATAAATAGTTCATACTTTGGCACTTTTTCCTTCCAGAAATAGAATAGGCTAGATTTGATACTGTGGGGTGCAGAAGCTTCTGCTTGCAAGTGGAAGTTGTAATTCACTTTGAGACTCTGCAAAAAAAGAGACCTATAAATGAAGTCAATAAATAAATATCGTTTGTACCCCATCATAGTCATGTAATATTTTGATAAATGGTCTTTGACCGCAAATAAACATCATTCATTCATTCATTCATTCATTCATTCATTCATTCATTCATTCACATCCCTTATCTAAGCTATTGATGTTGGGTCAGTTATTTCACTACAATATTCCCCACCTCCATCTCACAGCTTGGAGGTTGTTGAACATATGACTTTACCCCTACATATTAATAAGGTTGTTCACAGCTCTCAAAAGGTGTCTACCAGAAGGGCTTATGAGAGTAAATGGAAATGTTTCCAACTTTGGGCCCACTCTGATGGTCATTCCCACAGCTTGTGTTCTCTTTCAGTGATTTTACAATATCTGTTAATTCTCAAGACACATGGGTAAGCCTACTCCACAGTGATGGTCCACCTGGTGCCCATTTTGACTTTTCATTTCCCTATAAAGGGCTACATCATGTTTTCCCATAGGGTCTCCAGACAGCTTTTGAACAGACTAATGAACATGTACCCCCTTGCCCCATGCTGGTACTGCAGTCGTCCCTCTCCTTAGTACTTTTGCAGCTAATGCTGGAATTGTTTGAACCTATGGCCACTTGCCCATTCGATCTCCTTTCAGTCAAGGTTTGTTTTTTGGTTGCCATAACTTCTGTCTGAAGGTTTAACGAGCTGGCCAGTTTACATGTTGACCCTCCATTTTTGAATTTTTTTGCTGAACAAGTTGTACTCAGAACTAGGTTAGAGTTTTTACCCAAGGTGTTCTCCACCTTTCACATGTTGCAGGATATAGTGCTACCTGTGTTTTTTACTAGCCCCTCTTCTGCGGAGTGGGTACTTCACACCTTAGATGTCAGACGAAAACTCTTCTTTTACCTCAAGAGAACCAACCATTTAGGAAATGCAATAATCTCTTTATTTCATATATGGGGTATAACAAAGGGAAACCAGTGAGCTCCCAGACACTGTCCAGATGGATTGTCTCTGTAGTCAAACAGTGCTATGAGCAAGCAAAGCTGCCTTCCCTTTATGGGTATGTGCTCACTCAACCAGAGCACAAGCATCCTCCGCTATACTCCTGTGAAGTGTCCAGTTGCTTGAGAGCTGATGGTCAGACACCTGGTACTCCTTGGACACATTCATGAGGCATTATGCGCTGGACCTGAAAGCAAAAAGAGAATCAGAAATTGTCAAGGCCATGCTGCATTCCATATTCCAGTGACCCCTAAGGTGAGGACCTCACCTCACCTCCTAGACTGTAGCTTGGGAACATCCCAGTGGGGGACTGCACAGAAAACTGATGAAAATGGGGTTGCTCTTACCTGTAACCATTGTTCATCAAGTGCCTTCTGTGCAGGCACACATCCCCCCTCACCTACCTCACTGTGAGGTATCAGACAATTTCTTTTTTCTTTGGTTACCTGTGACGATTCCAACGGAACTGAGGGGGGTGGGCACCCCCCTCCCTTTGACCATGTGACAGTTCTCAGTGGGAAAAGACAGCTAACTATGGTATGAGGGAGGCAGATTACCCTCTAGAGGACTTTTTAAAAGCTTGGTAAAGAATCTTCTGCAGCAGGCCTGCTTAGATGTAGTCCCAATGCATGCCTGCACAGAAGATACTCAATGAACAATGGTTACAGGTAAGAGCAACCCTGTTATATTGCCCAAATATGCTTTTCGTAAGTATGGACTTTGTTCCTCAGACCAGGATTGGGGAGCTGTATGTGTAAAGGTCATGTGCATGTAGCCCCTTGGCCCATTTCAATAAGGGAGGTGTTTCATTTGTAGCCAGAGCAGCCTCCTATAGAGGTCAAAGTATGATTGACTTTGACTTGGACAACCACTGCCTTCAGAATTGGGTAATTAAACTTGGTTATGATTTCCTGCCATGTTGCTTGGGTGTGCTTGCATTTCAGAATTGACAAACCAAAAATTTTACCTTGTTTCACCCATTCTGGCAACATATAGAGCTCTTTGCACCCATTTTCAGCTAGGGTACCTATGAATGGAGCTAAACAAAATTTTACATAAAGGCTACTGAGAAGGTTGGGTTGTGACATCTCAGAAAGGTTGAATCGTTTCTACTTGAAGCTTGTGTTTCCAAGCTCCATTTTATGTGGTTTGTATTCTAGTCAGGTGTTAGCTCATTGGAGGCCAAAGGACCCCCAGTTGAAATTAGTTCTACTTCTTCTGCTATTAGCACATCTTGGTGGCCTGTATCAGTGAGTGATGTTTCTTCTGTCATCAGAACATATAAGTGCAATGTGGGATTCCCAGTTTCTGCCAAAAGACTTTTCTGTTTCAACAATGGCTCAGCAAATCCCTCTATTAAGGATGGATTAGCTGTACTTTTCTTTAGTAAAAAACTGCTACTTGTGGATCAAGACCAGCAAGGGGAAAAAATGGCATTCATTTGCTACAGAAGCCTGTTCATGGTAGGGACATCCTCAATACCAGAAAGGCTTTTCCATCCAACTAACCAATATATTGAAAGTTCAATAACGTTAATCTATTAAGTTCTCTCAAGGAACATGTACCATAGACTTGCTAGAAAATAGCAAGCAATATTATCTTGCTGTAATGAGATTTAATAGTATCACCATAGAACTGATGAAAGGGAAGAGTTTGCTATAATACAGGAATGAAGGTAAATCCTCCTGTTTTTGCTTCTTAAAGGCAAATATATGGATAAATTCCCTTGTCCTCTTTCAAGGTGAAATATGCTAGTGAAATATTTCATATTCAGAGAAGGGATACTATGACTGTTCCTGACATAGAATGGGTCAAATAACGCTAGAAACACTCTGACCAGACGTGTATCTTTTCCTCTTAATTACTACTTTGGTGGCTCAGTAGGCATGTCTCCTGACTTCCTGCTCATTTCCGGATCTCCTTAGCTGACCAGGGCTGGAACATGAGACAGTGAGGGTCATATTTTAAGCATGGATCCTGTCCTGGGTTTCTGAAACACTTGGTTAGTCACACATGTCCTATTTTTGAAAGCAGAGCTCACTTGCAAGGAATTATTTGTTACTGAATCTCTTTGTACTTGTGTTCATTCTTCTCTCTCTGATATGGTTCTATATCTTCAGGGAAAACACTGAATATATTCCTATTTCAGGTAGAATATGAACTTGCAGGCGTGCTGTTAGAAACTGAAGAAGAAAATATTAAAGAATAAATCAATAAATGGTATTCTGTCTGTAGATCTCCTTTGCACATCAGGCATGACGGTAGTATATACTTTGGATTTGGAGATGGAAATTCTTTACATAATTTTTTACAGTATCCTTTAGATTACATACCCTCAGGTTGTGGGATCCTGCAGAATTAAAATGGTTGATAATTTGGGGGTATAATGTTTCATGACTCTCGAAAGCACATAAACCTCAAAATTCTTATTTAAGGTGTATAAGGGAAAATGAAGCCATGGGGCTGAAAAGTTGGACAAGGAGCGCCTGCGCTGAGTCTGGGTACCCTTTCCACCCTAGCAAATGGCTTTCCCAACATATCCTGGAATTTAGAACAGGGCCGAAGTGAAGGTATTGATTATGGTTTTAAACTGGAATTTTTAAAAATACAAATCCATGGACCTTTCTTTTTTTTTGTTTAGATTTTCATGTCTTTGCAGAGAGCTCTTGAGAGCTGACCAAATAGATGCTGATGTAATGGCAGGCAGTGGGAATAAAGGTTTTTGGAAACAGGATATTGATGTAAATATTTGGTCACTGTATCAAGCCCTCGATTTCTCCCCAAAATGATTACCTTTGGCTCTTAACTCTATTGCAACTCAGGAATATAACTTACAGTGGGTTTTTATTGTTGCAGTGATTGTATTGTATGGGGAGGGTACAAATGGGACACCGTTTCAATGTCTCTTCATGGTCTGCTTTTGTGTGTATCAAAATAAAATTTATGACTTCTTCCCTTATTTCTAAGTCATGCTGATTCTTTTCTCCTTTCAGCTGTACATAGCAGCACTGAATGTTCCTGTGGACGCAACCACTTTACCTGTGCCGTTAGCGCCTTTGGTGATTGCACTTGTATCCCAGTTCAATGGCAGTGTGATGGCGACAATGACTGTGGGGACCATAGTGATGAAGATGGCTGCAGTAAGTAAATGGCTCCTTATTACGAAGAGTGTTGAGGAGGGAGGGGTTGTAGCTGACTCTTTATGGTACTTGGATTTGCAAAAGCAAACAAACAAAAAAACTGATTGAGTTTTGTTCTTATAGCAGCTGACAATTTCTATTCACTAAGGCCAGGGACATGTTGCTTATTTGGCATTAGAGATGTGAGGACCTGAGTTAAAAAACAGAAACATTCAGAAAATAATTCCCTTCAAGGACTCTTTTTTCTTTTGATTCAGTGGTAAAGTTGGAAATTTTGATGATCTGGGGGGAGGGGAGCCTTCTATGAAGTAATTTCTCTATCAGAATGAATGAAAGTTTTTTTAAGGTAGCGTACTTACTCAAAGGAGCTGCGGTGGCTCAAGTGGTTAAGACGCTGAACTGCAGGCTGTGGAAGGTCAGTAGTTCAGCAGTTCAAGACCCGAGTTGCCGCATGACGGAGTGAGCTCCCGTCTCTAGTTCCAGCTCCTGCCAACCTAGCAGTTCGAAAGCAAGAAATTGCAAGTAGATAAATAGGGACCACTTCAGTGGGAAGGTAACAGCGTTCCGTGCGCCTTGGTGTTTAGTCATGCCGGCCACATGACCACGGAAATGTCTTCGGACAGCGCTGGCTCTTCGGCTTTGAAACGGAGATGAGCACCGCAACCCTAGAGTCGGATTCGACTGGCTTTCGAGCAAGGGAACCTTTACCTTTACCTTTACTTACTCAAAATGTATAATATGAGAATTTTTTGTAAGACACTCTTGTGAGGAAATCTTGCAAGATCTTTATATTTTAACACACACACCCTTTCAGTTCTGCAAACCTGACTTTGTAGAAACTCTTCCTAGTCTCTTTCTGGCCTCATTCTATGGTTTCTTTTTACAATCTACAATCAGGTTATGAAGGAGGTGTACAGATAATTACTGTGCATATTGTAGGCATATTCATATTTTTAAAGAAATCATCATTGTTTCAGTGTGACCAGTTGTATCCAAAATTAATATGGTAGTGCATATATTATCAAATAATTCAGTGTTGTCCATGTTATAAAGTTTAATATAGGATCCATATGTGCTGCTTCCTATTGTGACTGTATTAGACTTTTTTGAGGCTAAATAATAAACACTTTGTTTACTATATTTGTTTTCTATTTTCAACTTGTATTTTGTGTACTTCTCATATGGCAAAAACTAAAATACATTTTTTGGGGGTAGTTTTTGTAGTTTATAGAAAATGCAAATAAAAAAATCCCCTTGGGGGGAGGGCTAAAATAAATAAATAAATAAATAAAATACATATGAAGGTAGCATGGCATGCAGCCATTTGCAGCTATATTGTGTATAGTCTAGGGTTGTATTGTGTATAGTCTGGAAACTGGCATGAGATCCTTGGGGGGCATCTTTGTTGGCCCATGATGATGTCACTTGTGGTGTGACCTGGGAGTGCCGGCATTGTGCCAGGGTAAATGCTCTAGCTCTTGGTCACCATAGAGTTTCTAGGCGAGTGAAGACTGTTGCCCTGGTATGATACCAGTGCTCCTGGGTCATGCTGGAAGTGACATCATCATGCTGTGACAAAGATTGGTCCCTCCTTCCTGTTTTGCTGGCCTGCTTCAGCCTGCCAACCAGATGGAGTGTTAGTGGGCATTGGCAATAATTACTGAGAGTTTGCTCATTAGTGGGCACCTAGTAAGCCTATGTATACTCACAGCTTTGCTTGTAGAAATGTAAAGTGTTTATGATTCTCAGTTCCATGAATATGCCAGATACTACATCATGTACATTGTTGTTAAATAAGTTAAGTTTAGGGTTTATAAGTAAGAAAGTTTTGCATATATTTCAGTTTCCCCCCAAAATGTTAATATTTTCCCCCAGCTTCAAAATTTCCAGAAACTTCACATCTCTGTTTTACATCTTATGTTTTGTGTTCTTAGAAGGCTGGTATGGTATTTGTTGAAAGTGGTAGCTGCCTGTTTTACATCAGTTTGTGTGTCCCACACTTTTAGCAAACAAATGCAAAAATCAGATATTTGCAGTTGGGGTGTGGTGTGAATGTCTCCAACTTCCAGTTTCCTCTCTTGCTTCTGGTGTTGTATGTCACAATGCTTCATTCCTCTTGAAATGCGATAACTGGAGAAGGCAGACTTTAGGTGCTGCTTTTCTCTGTCACTCATGTAACTATTTCTGTTGGATTGTCTGACAGCTGATTTCATCTCTCATGTAATGTATGTAGAGGTCCATATGCTTAAACTTCCATAGACTGAAAGGAGGGCGAGACACATGTCTGTGCCTCAGGATCAGGTAATGTGCATCATGTCCCAGTAAAACAAGGATCAAAACATTTTCTCATGAAACTTCTAATTTTTTGGTTTTGTAAAAACGTTTGCTAGTAGCAGTCACCAAAGAAAATAATCTTTTCCTCAATCCACTAAGGATATGCCAAAAAGCAAGGATGCTTCCTTAAAGAGAAGTTCAACCATGGTTCAAGCTGCCTAGTAAGGTAGCTGTCAAAATTCATAAAGGCAAATTGCTTGTGTATTTTAAGCTCCAGTGATGCTTCTCAGTACTTATCAGTTATTCCGTTTATTCAAGGCTGAATTTTAACAGAACTTTCCCCCAGAGGCCTGTAATTCTTGTAGCAACATATTATGGTATGATTACAGATCTGTATATCTATCTGCTTCTCTAAACAAATTTTCCATATGCATGGTGACTTTTATCACAATGACTGTGAAGCAAAACTGGGGGACCTACTATTGTTCTTCAGCAATCAGAAAAGTATTTTTAATATCCGGCATCAAGATTAAATCCGACAGTGCAACTGGCTTTGTTTTCTTGAAAACAGACAGAGCAGACCTTTTTAGTGCAGGGGGCTCTTCAAATGCAAATAGAAAAATTGATGGCTGAGATCGAGTTGCAACAACTGCTCACAGGTAAAATAGAATTTGATTCCCCAGAGCACACGGAAAGCAAAAAAGGGAGAATAAAGTAAAAGATCAAATCCAAAGTTTAAATAGAAATAGCCAAGAAGTCACTGCAACTTATTAGCATTGTCACAAAGTTACTTCGATAAATTATTGGAGACTCTGGTTTGTACTACTGTGTATAGTTTGCTGTGGGTTGGATCCTATTGTGTAATTTTGCATAATTGAATGTGTCATGCTAATATTTATGCTTTGCTTCAGTTCTGTCTTTAGACTTCTAGTTGGTTCGACAACCCAAATCTCATTTCATTGTTTATTGAATGTCCCACCTTGTTGACTGTATTGACTCATTCTGGCTGTGGTCACATGGCAGGATTATCACACATCTCAAATGTCTCCATTATTTTTTTGTAACGGAGAAATTTGATTAGACATCCCATCCTTAACCTGCTTCACCCTGCACTCGTCCCATGGAGGACCAATCAGATGGCAGCTGCAGAGTGGGAACTTTTCTTTATTATTTGTCCTTTGAGCATGCACATAAGCACTTATGGAAAGTATCGCTTCAAACTTCTGGCAGCTGGTGGCCAAAGGGATTGCAGGACAAGGCTGCTGGGATTTGTAGTGCGGTTGGGAGGGCAATGTTTTTTTAAACTGTGCTTTAAAAAAAATAAATGTTTCAAAAGTTTCAAAGCCAGGGGGAAAGAATAGAGAAGCCACATCCTGTTTCCTGTGTGCTGACGTTTTTTGTAAAAAGCTTGGAGTAAAGCTGGAGTAACGGCATCATTCCTAGACTCACTCACTCCCCCCTCCTTCTCTGAAAAAAAACACAACTTTTCAATTAACCCCTTTCACAATCATGTGTGCCACAAAGCTATAGGGAGAAAACAGCTGAAACACATAGGTGTCTTTCTTTGGAAGGTTTAAAAGGTTTTTAAAAGAGAAACACATGGGGCGAATATCTGCTTAAGTGCACACTGCTAAATGAATTTTTAAAATGATGCTGATGTGTGCTCTAGTTTCTCAAACAGCTGGATTTCTCAAGAGAAAGATCAGATATCAGGAATTGCATGGGGAGACCAGTTCAGTCTGTAAAGATCTGCTTCTCCGGTGGTCCTGGGAGTGGGGCAGTCCTTACACTTGGGGAATAGGCTCCTCCTCTTGAACAGGGTCGGTTTCTTCAGATCAATCCAGGAAGGG
>NW_015159712.1:95360-102428 GCF_001447785.1 Gekko japonicus
CAAGCCAGGACAGTACATTGATGGACTGGCTGAGTATATATGATTAGACCAGTCCATATGGATGCTCTGCAAGTTGGGTTTTCAGCAGGTCTGCATAAGGTACAGGATGATGGAAATGAACCTGTTTACCACAGACCAGAATCATCAATTTCCACGTTTCATGTTCAGAGTTGAAAACCAGATTTCACAAGGTGATTCAGAAGCTGTTGGAACAGAAGGCGGAATTGGTGTTGATACCATGCTTTTGGCCACCAAGAGCTTAATTCCAGGATCTGAAGAAATTGTTGACCATGGACCCATGGTGCCTACCACTGGGAAAGGACTTATTGACACTAGGATCGGCACAACATCCTCTCCCAGCCCTCCTAAACCTAACAGCCTGGAGGTCAAGTGGAAACAGCTAAAAGAGTTGATTTACCATGACAGGGTGACAGATACCATATTAGTTTTCTAGGAAGAGCTCCACAAATAGGGTGTATAACACAACCTGGTGGGTCCTTCACTCTTGGTGTTCAGAATATGATTGGGAACCATTAAATGCATCAGTTAGAGGCGTCTTAGCTTGCTCCAAGATGGTTTGGATAGAGGGCTAAGCGTGAGTACATTACAGTGACAGGGGGCAGCCATATTGGCAGTGATGGGGGCTAGGAAGGGAAGTCCCTTCCATTGCCATCCACACGTTAAGAGTGGTCAAAATGGCCACAAGTGCAGAGGTTTCTAACTTGGAAACTACATAGGGTCCTCAGAGCATTGTGTATAAAACCTTTGAACCCATGGAGTCTCAAGGAATTAACATTCCAGACCTTGTTTTTAGCAGGCATAATATCAACTAGGCAGGCGTCTGAACTGAGGACCCTGTCAGTTGACAGGGAACTTCATGTCTTCCACAATGACAGGGCAATGTTACGTTCAGACCAAGGCTTCGTTCCCAAGGTTAATCCAGTTCCTTCACAAGTCAGAGATCATTGTCTTACCTTCCTTTGTCCCAATCATAGGCATGATAAGGAAAGGAAATGGCATTGCCTAGCCCTAGATATACGTAGGGTATTCAGTTTTTACGTTGACAGGCCAAATAGTGGCATGCTTCAGATACCCTATTTGTTTCCTTTAGGATATTTTCCTTAGGTCAACTGGTATTGCCTTTTACCTTGAGTAAGCGATTTTAGGGGTGACATCATTGTTGCATGCAAGGCTCAGGGGCTGAATCCACCCGAAGGTGTTGCAGCATATTCTCTATGAAGGGCTGCTACGTCAGCAGCTTGCAGATCATTTCCCATCCTTGGAGACGGTAGGTACGTTGGCCACCTGGAAGTCTGTGCACTCTATAGAGTAGAGTGCTATAGAGTAGAGAAACTGACCTTGGCTGTGGCAGCCTTTCTTTGGGGTGTGCTGCAGTACACTCTATAACCAGAAGATGGATTTCCCACCCTGGGGCATTTCCCCTTGGCTGTGGCAGCCTTTCTTTGGGGTCTGCTGCAGCACACTCTATAACCAGAAGATGGATTTCCCACCCTGGGGCATTTCCCACCCTGGATTGATCTGAGGAAACCGACCCTGTTCCAGGGAGAAGCAACGAAATCTGGTCAAATAGCCCATCTGATCACAGCCTCTGTGTTACCCGCCTTTAGTCCAAGTGTGAAAGGCAGATTATAAATAATATAAATGAAATTCTCTGTAATGCTGCTCTTTCTCTGATCAGCACTCCCCTTCCAGCTCAGATTTATGCTCTTTTTATGTTTTCTTTTTTATGAATTCACACACACACATTTATTTATAAATGAATTAACACCTGCCCCTCAAGTTTCACTGAAGATTCAAAAAATTCTTCAGGAGTGCAGGACAAAACCAATTAGTTCTGGATCTCTCTTGTGTACACAAGCTGTTTGGGAGACAGTGCTCTGAAATGGCCAAAGAAAGGGCATGTATTTTGTGTAAGGTGAAGGTACATGCCATCTTATAAAATGTAAGTTACAAGAAATCAGAATTGGCTGGACATGTCCGAGCAGCAAAAATGGGCTAGGCATGGGGTAAACAATGGGAATTGGATTCTAAGATCCATTACTAAGAAACACACACTAAACAGGGGGTAATCATAGTATTTGGTACCAAGTGCAAATCTGAAGCTATTGTTGCATGAATTATAGTGCCACTTAATTTGCACCTCTGGTAACTGCCCATGATGTCTTCTGGTGTGTGTATGGGGTGTCTGTTCAAGTTTACTCCTAGCTGTGATTTCTTAATTAACCACACATGATGCCTGGCTCTGGTGATTGTTTAAAAAATCCATATGAAGCCGTTCACAAATCTCCCCTGTATCCTTGCACTTCATTTTCAGCTGTTGGTTCTTTCTGCAAACCCTCTTGCCACTCTTCTGTAAGAATTCTCACCCCCACTTACAGAAAAATAGCTTTATTCTTGCCGAGATGATGCTTCATAAACAAACTTTACACTTCAGGGAGCTTCATCTCTTAATGAATAATAACTACTGTCTGTCTTTATAGTGCAGTCCTAAATTGAGTTTACACCCTTTTAAGACCATTGATTTAAATGAACTTAGGGGATAACTCTATTTAGGACTGTGCTGTAATTCTTTTCCACACACTGCTTTTAGCCTTGTTTTTCATTGTCACTTTTCAAAAAACCTTTCAGCATTTAGATAGAAGTTGGGATGAGTTCATAGAGAGTGAAGGAAGGGTACACTGACACATATAGAGGGTGAATTAAGAAACCAAATTACCACAAATATGAGGGCCACATAATGTCAATTAAAAACGTAGATATTATCAAACATACCAAAACACATTTACTTTTATTATTTATTAGAAATTAGATATAAACAGAGATAGGCCCAGGGTAGGTATCAAACAAAACATATGTGACCAAGACCATACTCGTTTTGGCCAATTTGGCCTTTCTTAGTGGTCAGAAACATGTATTGCACATTAGCTCCAAGTAATACAATGAATACTGAAAATAGGACAAATTAAAAATGGTTCTGGAGGAGAAAGGAAAGGGGGGGCAACTTTTTAATGTACTTTTAGAAACTAATTCAAGAGTATACCAACAAATTGTGTTAAGGAGATATCTTGAGTTGCTGACTTATAAAATATCTGTGAGTCAAGGAAGGGATTAAATACAGAGGCCTCATTTTCAAATACCTTCTGCCCTGGTCATATATTTTTTGTCTTCAATTATGTTTCTGTAAATGTATTCAAGGATATTGTAATAACTAATTTATATTATAAAAATTGTTTTTCATTTTATAAAAATTAAAAGCAGATCATCCATAATTCAAAAAACAAAGCAAAACAAGGTTACCTTTCTCTCTTGGTCCAAGGAAAGTATATTCTCATGAAATCTGGAGCTAATAACAAGTAAAAGTGTGTAGTGTAAGTAAATAGCAAGTAAAAGTGTAGAGAATCCTAATTCATATATGTAGGGCTAAGGGAGGATGCAATCAGAGGCCAAAGATGATGAAATCAGAAGGTGTATGTGGATTCTGTTTGATACCTATGTATGATTTTATCCTGAGTTGAGGCTACTATTGGGCCTATATCTGTTTTTATCTAAAAATTTAATAAATGTATATATTTTGGTAAATTTGATAATATTTATGTTAAATGTTTTAAATTGACATTCTTTGGCCCTCATATTTGTGGTAATTAACCTTTTGGTTACTTAATTCAACATTCAAGTTAAGTGTTTCTTCCCCTCTTTTTCTTCCCAGTTGTATAGAGAGAGTGAACCAGGAAGCTCAAGCCTTATTGTGGGGGGTGGGGGGATATAATTTAAAGCCTTATGCTAACCCTTGATTCTAATCGAATAGTCATGTAGGCTTTCTTATTAATTCACTCCACCACTGCTCTCCTTTTGTTTGTTTTCTCCAGCAGTATTTCTTGTGATCTTGTTCCTTTCATTACTTGACTTTGTTGCTGTGGGTGTGCTTCTTGCAAGGATCTTTTCACTTCTTGGGAAGTGGCTAGGCAAAAGGTCATTTTCTCTTGATTAACACTTGTGTTTGTTGCTTTGCCTACCTACTTAACAGCAAGATTGCTTTTCTCTCTATGCTTGGCTCCATGCTGTGAAAGGAACCAATTAATCAATGTTATATTTACTTCCTGCCTTGGATCATGTTTACAAGCTCCAATACTATAATAATAGTAGCAAGAAGCACTTTCAGCTGTTATTGTTAGGTATGGATGTTGTTTGGTTTTGTCTCCTTTCACCTTGTTCCCAGTGCCTGGAGCTTTGCTAGACACTGTCTCTAATCAAAGCATTGTAGAAGAGCAGAGAACTGATCTTTGCTCCCACAAGATGTGGCACCTTCAGAAATCCTGCTCAGGCCTGTTCTCAGTTAACTGGTACTTGTATTGCTCTCATTCCATATCTAAGGCACAATAAAAAAAATATATATGTGCATGAGAAGTTTTGTTGTATATAGAGAAATGTACATTAGCATTGTTTGTATAGTGCATTTTTATCCCACCCTTCCTCCAAGGAACTCAGGGCAGTGTACATCATTCTCACCTCCCACTTTTATCCACACAACACACCTGGGAGTTAAGTTAGGCTGAGAGAAAGTGACTGATCCAAGATCACCCAACAAGCTTCATGAGTGAGGTTCAGTTTGATCCTACTGGGTCACCTTAACCATTACAACACACTGGAATGATCCATTTAGGAAAATATACCAAGGGACCCTTAGGACCTTTTAAATAGTTAGCTACTTGACACAGGCAGTGAGAAAGAAGGAAAGAGGTCATTCACCCACCCACCGCCATTCATTCTAGACCTACTTGGGGGAATTTGCAGATGGATACAGAAAGGTAAATCTGACTTCTACTTCAAAGTTAGTAGGAATAATTATGTCAGTAAGAGCCATAGGAGTTATGGAAGAGAAAATCATGAGGGGATGGTTGTCCTTTCTTACCATAGAAAGAAGTGATCAGCTGATGAGAATTTAATTTCCAGGGGTTGGGGAAGATCCTGAATTCAAATAATCTACCCAGCTCGACATTCAGTTCTCTCTAATGTCTGGAAGCCGCTGAGGGAGAATTGTGCGAGTGGTGGGTACATATCTGATCTTGTCCTAGGAAGAAAATAACATTGAAAAAGCCTTTACACTGTGCCAGTTTGATATGTGGGTTTTTTTGTGCAGTTACCAAGACCAAATCCCATAATACCTTTATAATAGTCAGCAACTGTGGACTTGTTACTATCAAAACATGGAAACTGAATAATGAGAACAAACCTTCCTGGGCTGTTACAAACAGACGCATTCTCATTAAAACAGAGGAATCACAAGATTTGGTTTTGATAATTGCACAAAAAACAGAACAGGGGAATGGTGCCAGCATGTAAATAATATTATTTTATTATATCTATGTATAAAGCTAATTAGTGAAGGAACTGAAGCACTGTAAATATTTAAAAAACACAACCGTTATATTGCAGTCAGACTGGATACATGCCAGGAACTGAAGGAGGAAACACAGGTGACAGCAAGCCCATGAGCATTCTGGTTAGCTGATTAGCTTCTGCATCTGTTGAGTCATTTCCCACTGATGGGACTGGAGTGTCAAATATGCTAGTCATCTGGCTAAGAAGGGTGTGTGATGTTCAGGTTTTAGTTTCTTGTGGTTTACTTACTCAGGCCCTCACTAGGCCTTTCCATACATTTAAAAAGACTGATTTGAGAACCACTGCTTGCTAGTGGTAGAAAATTTGGGGTATAGGAATTGTGTTGCTGGATACTAATAATGTTATAAGTATTTACCAATCAGTGCTCTGCAGTACTTGCCCTTACAATTTATAAGAACTTTAGTAGCGATGCCGTTCAAGTTGTTTCTTTACTGGGAAACTGTAGCCACTCCCTTCCAAGGTATGCACTTGCTGAGAGGAGGTGTCATGGCTCCCAGGAAGGAAGGTCATAACAACCCCCAGTAGGACTTGTGCTGTCCCAGTACAAAAGTAACATTGTCCTCAAGCCACCATGCTGTTGTAGATGTTCCTGAGGCCAACAAGTGCATTTAGTTAGATTGTTAACAATCATTCCATTCAGAGGGGGGATGAACAATGCTTTTTTTTTTTTACAGTGCAATGTGGATGGGGCTCAGGGAAAGTATGCAGAGGTCCCTGCCACACGGCAGAAAAAAACACGGGCAAAGTGCGGCTATTCAGAGCCGCACGAAAAGAAACACGTGGTGGCAGGATCACATTGATTCCCTGAGCCACCGCGCCGTTGCTCTCCGGCACGATCAGATGCCGGGGAGGAAGCCACCGAGCGGAGACCGAGACAGCCGACTGCGCATGTGTGCGCATGCGCAGTTCGGCCAGGAGCCTCGGATGCGCCGGCAGAAGGACGCACCGGCGATCCCACGGCCGTGCTTGATGCGGCCTTTCTGGTAAGTCCACCTCAGTAGGTGGTTTATTTTAAGTACGGATTTTTGGCCCAAAGGGCCGGATTGGGGACAGGTGCGCAACGCTTCCCAGATGTTACGGTGGGATCATGCCCATTTGCTGCGGTCCTGATCCGTCCCTCTTCCGGCCCAAACCCTTACGTGTGACCGGGGCCAGAGCACCCATTTGAGTGAAAAGTTCCTCATACAAACATGAGGAGGTCTGAGCTCCTAGCTTAAGGAGAAGAGGACTTTTCCCCCAAGGTGCCCCATGGAGTGTGCTCCATTGTATGAGTAATGGGCCAAGCTCGGTAGATTCCACTGAGCCACATTTGTACACATGCCGTTTCTCTGAGTGTCTGGATTGTACGAAAAAACAGTGGGTTTTGCCCCTTGAACAAATACCACGTTGAGACTATTCATTATTCTCTTACAGTAAGCAAGGAAATATTACATTATTTATTTTACACACTCCTTTCCCGAGGAGTTCAGGCCAGTGTACATGGTCTCTTGTCTCCTCTCTGCTTTTTATATTTACAGCAGCCCTGTGAAGTATGTTACATAGAGTGATAGCAACTGGCCCAAGGTGACCCATTGACTTCCGTGGATGAGTGGGGATTTGAACCACTGTCTCCCAAATCAAAGTGGAGAAACTGCACCACACTCTCCA
>NW_015159712.1:102439-111328 GCF_001447785.1 Gekko japonicus
TCAGCAGGACAACAGCTGTTAGTTCTGAAGTGCTGGATAATCTAGATGGTCTTTCCTTAAACATTCTTTTGGAATCCTCAGAATTGCCATTGGATAGTGTATCAATGTTCAGTTCGGATTAAACACTTAACAGTCATCCTGCAACAATAGGAAGGGGTACTTCCTTCTATAGCTGTGCCAGTGGCAAAAAATGCTAGTGGCCCTAGTGTAAACAGTCTGGCCGTGGCTGAAATGGCTGACGTGCTTGTTGTCTGCTGAAGAGGGAATAAGAGCCTCCTTTGTGTTTAACCGTTTTTCTTTATGTCATCCCCCCGCCCCGTTTCCCTAACCTGAAGCTCATTTTTCATATTTAAGGGGAGTATTAAATTGGGAAGAACTGCTCCCTGTAGGGTTGGAATTTCATTTTGAGCAGTTGCCTCATGAGAGTAGCAACAGTTCAATGGGATAATGGTATCTGCTCTGAACCAGTGCTAATAGTCTAACCCTGTGGGAGCCAGAAGAATTCTCCCCCAGAGAGCTAGCATGCAAATTCCCTTCCAGGCGGCTACTGCACAGGCCTTTGGTGATTAGTCACGCTGGGGCTCAAGGCAGCAGACAGCAATACATATGTTGGGGTGTTGTTTTTTTGCAGCCTCAAAACTGCAGCTGGGGCCTGGGAGTCTAGTCTGTGTACAGAGGCTGATTCGATGGGAGAGGGGCCGGTTGAGTTGTCCCTTCAGATCTTAGGCCTTTTTTTGTGTAAGAAGGAAGACAATATTTCTTGAAATTAATGGAACTAAAAAATAACATTGATAAAGGGCTGCTTCTTGTCGGACAGGATGAAAAGGTAGCTAAGAATCTGATACTGAAAAGAATTGGTAACAGATGCATATTTGGATAGACAGTGGCAATATCATGAAGCATGTCTTCACTATAATGCATTTAATCAGTAAGAAAAAAGAAAGTTTTTGCAATGACTTGATAACTAATTTTGCATGTAGGGTTTCATTCACTCTTTAACCCTTAATGTATAGTGTTTATTTATTTGGAGTGATGTGTAATTGATAAGCAGTGGGTGTTGTTAAAGTGAGTGCTTGTGAGAGGAGAAAGTAAAGGTAAAGGTTCCCTTGCTCGAGTGCTTGTGAGAGGCGAAAAGCAGCATATAAATCCTCTAAAGAAATAAATGTAAAAATGTATGTGTTAAGTGCTGTCACATTAAAAATGCAAGTCCATAATTCATAATTCCAGTTTATCCCTGTGCGCTTAAGCTCTGAGAGCTCGCTGATCATGTGTTTATTATGTCTGCAAGTGCCCTTTGAGAGAGAGAGAGTGTGTAGACGGATGAGACTGCTTGGCTTCCCTAACCCCAATTAATGAAGTCTTGCCTTGGCCATCTTTCTTTTCTTGAAGATTCAAGTGGAATACTTGCCTCCCAGCACTGAGCCTTTATGGGTCCCTATCCCATATAGCCTGAGCTAATTTTTGTTGTCATTTTGAAGAGTGGGGGAGGCACTGCTGTTGCAGGACTGGAATGAAAGGGGGAAAGTGACTTATCAAGTTACTCCATTGCTTCACTGAAGAGAAATTTGGGGTAGAACTGCACTTAAAATTTAGAAACCTTGGTAGGACCCCAAATTCTGCAAGGAGGAAGGGTGAGATGATAGTGCTAAAATCATGAGGATATATAAAACAGACTATATGAGCCCTGCTGGAATAGATCAACAACCTTACTGTAACAGTGGCTGGAAAGATGCTACCAGGATGCCACAAACAATGCATGAAAGAAGCAATCCCCCTCACAACTTTTATCTGGTATTTATACAGCTTATGGACAAAGATACTTTATTTAGCTATCCTCCGTGAATCCACTGTGACATTCCCCTCCACCTCACACTGAAATCTGTCATTCTGCCATCATTGGGAGCCAACCCCTGAGCTTCCCTTGGCCTTAGAATGGGGAGAGGAGGGGGTTGTGCCAGCTTGTTCTCTCTCCGGTTGCTTGCTCTCACACTCCTGGAGCAGGATCCATTGCTTCCTCCCTGGCCTGTTGTGGGGACTGCTTTATATGGACTTGCTTCGGCCTTGCCTCTTCCACAGCCTACTCCAATCCCCTGCCCTTAAGATGGCCTAGCCTGTCCCTTCCTCCCTGCTGTCCCCATGATAGAAACTCCCTGGGGCTGCCTGATAGCCCCTGTTGTGGCACTTGCAAAGGATTGGCTGACCTAGGAGGCCTGCTGGAGTGGAAATTTCCATCAGCTGGCTCGGGACCGTCTCCCATAGGCCATCCTGTTCCCAGTGGCTGCCCATGACACTGGTTCTCCCTGTTTCCTGCTGGCCATCTGCTTCTCCTGATAATGTGATGCTGCAGTGTTCACTGTTGTCTCCTCTGCTGCTGGGCTGGTCCTCTGGGGCCACGGCTGAGTCTCGGCCAGCTGTGGTGAGTCCAGGGCCTTTACATTACTTTGTATACTGAAATCTACTGCTAATCAATTTCTTTGGGTGACATTGCATACTACTGTTATGCAACAGGTTGAAAAATGTCTCCCCACTGTCTCTCAGCCATGAATGTGGAGAGTCCTGCTGAAGAAGGCCTGTGGTCAGTTTAGTCTAGCATTCTCCTGTTTCACATAGTGGGAAACCTGTTGCCCTTGATGACCACCTAATGCTGGTTTTCAGAGGCTTACTGCCTCTGAATCCCTTTGGTCACCAGGGCTAGTAGCCATTGATAAGCCTATCCTCCTTGAAATGGTCTAATCTGCTTTGAAAGCTTTGAAAGTTCTCTGTGCTGGTAGCCATTTCTATGTCTGCTGTTGGTGAGTCCCACAATTTAAACAGTCACTTAAGTGCATCAAAAATGGATTATTTGGCATATGTGAAAGCACCATTAATTATTCTTTGAGTAAAGAAGTATTTCCTTTTGCTCATCCTGAATCTGTTGCATATTATCCCAACTGTGTAGTTTCATGAATCTCTATTGTATCTCCCCAACAAAATCTCCCATCTACCATTTTCTTTGTGAGGAGTGGGTGACCCATCCAGGGTAGGAATACAAGGGACTTCAGTTTCTTATGGTCCACTCTTGTTCATGTAATATGTTGCAACAGTTTTTGCCCTTCTTTCGTCTTCTCACTTAGCTAGCTTGTACTTCATGTTCCTCTGATTCCAAGCAATGTATGCCTACCATAAATGAACTGTTGGGAAATGTCATGGCACTTGCAAAGGGACATTTACATTAATTGGCATTTGATCTATGAGTCTTTCCTCAGTGACGGGCCTATTTGATAAAATGGGCCTTACCTCTGAGTAAATCTGATTAGGATTGCTCACTGTATTAAGATTGGAATGTTAGTTGCCCTTTTCTGAATTTATTTGCTGCTCATTGGGGACTGTTCTTCTGTGTAGGTGCTGAAGTTTATACCAGACACTGGTAGCAATCCTAGGCTACAAGGGGCTGGGGAACTGGGAAACAAGAAAGACTGAATCTCTGGAGTGACATTTCTTACCTTTACGGGAACTACATATCCTCCCAGTTCTTGTGTTACTGATTCATTCATTCCCCCTCAGTGCTGGAGAGGAAGCTCATTCGATGACAGCTGGAAGATTGTATCAGCTTTGACTGGGCAGGGATGAAAGGTTTCCACAATCTTAGTCTTTTCCTTGTTCTTGCTTTTCTGTGTATGTGTTGTTTTTTTAAAAAAAAATAGTTGAGGTAACATTGTTTCTTTTGGAGAATGCACCTGTCAGGAACAAAATCTTGTGCTGCTTCCCTTCTCGTCATAGCTGGCAGCCTTTGAAGCACAGCCCTTGCAAGGCTGAGCGTTTCTTTCATCCTTGAGTGGAGGTTGGGCTGTGGTTGATTTATGCTGTCTTTTTGAATTCCAGCCTTTACGGATGGCGACTTCACATTTCTGAGGGATCTTCCTCCCCCAATGACGCTGGCAAAATAAGATAACACTTTTAAAAATAGTTGAATAATCTAATTGCAGTTACTAACCATTGGCAATAAGCAAACATTTTACACAGCAATGCATATGCAATTGTTGCTCCAGTGACATGTAGGATCCAGTTGCAGAGAAAGTAAAAAATATTGGTTGGTATTGCAAGTAGAATGACTATATAAATGGCAGTATTTCGGGCATCAGATTACCAAAGAAAGCATAGATTACATTGATATACAGCTACAGTTTATAGTGATATAAAATTAATGAAACCTATTAATTAATAAATTATAAATAATGAACATGAGCTTTGATAAAATCAATTCATAGCATGAAGGAGATCTCACAACATTAGGATCTTCACTGATAACCACAGTAACCATTCTTAGTTTAGTTTAGTTTTATTATTACAGTCTTAAGACCAGCATACAATTCAAACATAGTATGAAAAAGAAGGAAAAAAACAGAGATAATATACAGAATAAAATCTAAATTTAAAAACTTTTAAAATGCGACTCCCGCAATCTTAAGAATTAACAGTAACCATTCTATTTTATGAAAGTGGTGTTAACAAAACCTCTAGATAATGTTAATTGACACTCTTGTTTCTCTGTGGCTGCTAATTGCCATTTTTAAATAACCCACTAGATTTTTCTGATCAGGTTGCTGAAAGTCACGTAATGACCAAATATTTATTTAGGTTTTTATATTTTTTCTCAGTGGTCTGGTTTCTTACTGATCAAGCTCTGTCTGTCCTATTAATATGATTTCCAGCAGTAACTATATCGATAAGTATCAATATTGTTCAGTCTCTAATATTGGAAGCAATAAGTTGTTATTGGTATTCTATAAGAAGGGGAAATTAGCTGTTGTCTTATCATAAGACTGTAAGGGTGTCACGTTCATGTTTCCTTAAGGGAAGAACTAAGTTAAACATTAAAGCAACGCCCTTTGGGAGAAGATGGGGATACTCCTGAGGAGAACAGCACTGCCCAGCTGCAAATATTCTGAACTCATGTTTTTACTTTTTTAGTAACTTTGTAATATGCAAGAACTTGTTTATTGTCATTAATGGCCTTGGCACAGATTGCAGGATTGCCAAAGTAAACAGTTTATTGAAACCTTTTGGGGTTGCCTCTCTTTTTTTTTGTATTTCAGTGTTGCCTACTTGCTCCCCATTGGATTTTCACTGTGACAATGGCAAGTGTATCCGTCGTTCATGGGTCTGTGATGGGGACAATGACTGTGAGGATGATTCTGATGAGCAAGACTGCCGTAAGTTACCTCGTCACAGGTCTTAATATGCAAAATCATTTTCTTGTAGCAGTACTGGTATATTCTCAGCAGTGTTGAATCCTGTTGTGATTAATGTGATTAAACTCTACAATAGTTACTAGTTGTTCTTGTAATTACGGTGTTGTAGTCCCTGGCCCCTGACTCAGGGCATCAGATGATATTCTCCATCCATTCATTTTTATAGCTCATAGACCCATAAGTCATAAGCAAATAGGATATAATACAAAATACAACGTATATGCATACAGTACATTACAATTACAGTTACAATTTCACAAAATTAAACAATTTGGTTACCAAATATATATTAACTGCCTAAAAGAGTCAATTCATTTAATACCACCCAGGGTTACAGATAAAAACTTTGCCACTGCCAACGTCACATTTGGATCAGTATCAGCTAAGAGATTAGCTACAAGTTCCTGATTAGTAGCTCCATTTTTAAATATACACTGAGATCCATCTGTCACGAGCCATATTGTGTTTTCTGCAATCAATGAAAAAATGCCAAATTGTATCCAAATCACCTGAATTACAATTACAAAGTCGTTCTGAAAAAGGGGTCCCTAGGAATCTGCCCGCTAGTTCAATCTGCCCGCTAGTTCCCCACGAGGCAAAACATTTAATCTTGCCTTGGAAAACAATATTCTATATTTGGGGACCATCAGATGATGTTCTGTGAGCTATTGCCATCCTTGTCCTTTGGTAGAAGAGATACAGTTCCACAAGCCCTTAGGAATTCTTTTACTGCCTCTCTCCTGCTTTTGGACTCCCACAACATGGGTGTTCTCCGTATTTGAAGAAGGAGGAATTCCAAGGATGTTGGGTGGCACAGAGAGTAGTACTGAATACACTAAATCCTACATTATGTTTGACTTGTTTGCTTCTTATCTTTAACCCTCAGCACCACGGGAGTGTGAGGAGGATGAATTCTCATGTCAGAATGGATACTGCATACGTAGCCTGTGGCATTGTGATGGTGACAACGACTGTGGGGACAACAGCGATGAGCAGTGTGGTTAGTAGCCTGACTGTGTCACTAGGCACATGTGCTGCCTAATTCCATAGAACAGCCATTTTAAAACAGATGATTTTTAAAAGTGCTTGCTTGGCCTTTAGTCTTATGGTGGCATATATTCAGGAGACCTGCAGGTAGTTGGACAGTTATTTTGGCTCAATGTGTGGGCCCAGAACAAAGATAAATATTAAATGATAGGTCCACTTAGAGTTTGAGATTTTTGCTAGGACAGCAGTTGCTTAAGTGGGATTGCTGGATTGAGGAGCTTGGGTCAAAACATTTGACTTTTTTTCCCTAAAGTCCATTGTTTGAGAGCTGGGTCTGCATTCTTTTTTTCCAAACCAAACTAAACTGTGATGTCATCTGTCTACTGGAACTTTAATATCGTATGTTACATAACATTTATTTAGAATTCCTGTTCATTCCAATTTTTACATTCAGAACCTAATAGTAAAATGAGGAAGCAAACAATTCTTGATTTGTACCGTGGACTTATTTGTGTGCTCGGGGGTGTTAAGGTGTTCTCAGATTGACTGATAAATTGCACAAATGGAGTCCTGGGAGGGTAGAGTGTGTGACCTTTCAGTTGAGCTACCTTTGGCTCTGTTTTGCAGATATGAGAAAGTGTTCAGACAAAGAGTTCCGCTGCAGTGATGGCAGCTGTATAGCTGAGCACTGGTTCTGTGATGGTGATACAGATTGCAAGGATGGCTCAGATGAAGAGAACTGCCGTAAGTACCTTCTGCTTTTCAGTGCCTTTAGCAGTCAGAAGCTCTCCATCCTGCCTGACCTTCTGAAATAAACATTTGGAATTACTTCAGGATGCAATACCCCTTGCATTGGGGACCAGTTATTATCACCTAGCTGTGGTGTAGTATAGTAGCAGATCAGCAGTGCAAATATGTGCAGCTATTTTGCCCAAACTGGACTTCTCTGAAACCCCTGATCAGTCTACACCCGTGCTTATCATTACATTACTCTCTTTCCTTGATAACATCATGCTTCTTTGAAATTATTTATTTATTGATTTGATTTGATTTGATTTCTTTTAGCCCACCCTTCCTCCCCTTCCTACCAGGCTCAGGGCAGGTTTACAACGTGGTTGAAACATACAACATAATTAAAATATGATACATCCTTAAAAATCTATAAAACTATCAATTAATCACTAACATTATTAAAACATTGCTAAAGCATTTGATGCTGTCTGCTGCATGATTAAAAAGTCCCAGGGGATTTGGATCGTGGGTAGCCGTAGATGGAGCAGTTCAGTGCAAAAGACTGGGTGAGAAAGTCAGCCATGCTGGAATAGAGCAGGGCAGAGCAGGAGAGGCCAATATAGATGAATTGTCGCCGCCTCAACCATAGGCCTGGCAGGACCTCTCCATCCCCCAGCCCCTCTCTCCTGCGCTTTCCATAAAAGGAATAATTTTGAAATGGGAACAGATGTCTCTTAGAACAGCAGTGGACTGCCCCAATCTCTCTCCCCCCCCCTTTCCATAAAAGGAGCAATGTTTTCTTCCACAGTAATTCTTCTTTAGAATGGTTCTCGTAAAGGAATACAAGTGCAAAGAAATGTATTGAAATTGAAAAATCGTGTGGATTTTTTGAGGAGGGTGCATAGGTACAAACTTGCAAGACGTTGCTATTCTTTTCAAGGAAAGAATCAACAGAACTTTTAGTCATGGTCTAGTTTCCATTCATATTTTAAAGAACATATGAGCCCAGCTGCATCTAGTCAAGAATTCTGTTTCACACACTGGCCAACTAGTTCTGGAGGACTGACCAACAGGGCACAGAGGCCAAGGCCTTCCTCTGATATTTCCTCCTAGAACAGGTTGCTGCCTCTGTATACGAAGCTTCCCTTTCTTACTATGGCTAGTAGCCATTGATGGACCTATCCTACATAGAAGCATAGAATCATGGAGTTGGAAGGGGCCATACAGGCCATCTGGTTCAACCCCCTGCTCAGTGCAGGATCATCCTAGAGCATCCCTGACAAGTGTTTGTCCAGACACTGCTTAAAGACTGCCAGTGAGGGGGAGCTCACCACCTCCCTAGGCAGTTGATTCCACCTTTGCACAACTCTTACTTGTAAAACTCTTGCATAAATTGGTCTACTCTCCTTTTAAAGACATCTGGGTTCAAGGCCATCACTGTTTTCACTGGCATTGAATTCTACAATTTAATTTCTCATAAAGTACTTTCAATGTGGTGTAGTTGTTAAGTGTCAGACTGAGATCTGGGAGCCCCGGGTTCAAATCCTCACTCTGCTGTGGCAGTTTGCTGGGTGACGTTGGGCCAGTCACACACTCTCAACCTAACCTACCTCACAGGGTTGTTGGGAGGATAAAATGGAGGGATAATGTAAGCCTCTTTGGGTCCCCATTGTGGAAGAAGGTGATGTATAAATGAAGTAAATACATTCCTTTAGAATCTGTTGCCCATCAAGTAGTGTTACTTGAAAAACATTTACTTATCTCCCTTATAAATAAAAGCCAAATGGTGGTGGCATTTCTCTAGAACATTCCACACGCTCCAAAATCAGTTCACTCTCTGATCTGTCATTCAGAGGGTCTCCCTATCCACTGGCTGCTTTGTCTGAGTCCTGCCTCCAACATTCTAAACATTTTGCTGTTCCTCTCCCCCCCATAGCCA
>NW_015159712.1:111586-119235 GCF_001447785.1 Gekko japonicus
GTATGACAGCCAATGTGACGTAGCAGTCAGGGCTTCAGAGGACGGGAGAGGCTGCAGGTGTGTGGGGGGTGGAAAGCTGAAGAGTGAGAGGGAAATAAAGGTAGGTTGATGATTGGCTGGGGAGGAGATAGGGTTGCCAACTCCAGGTGGGAAATTCCGGGAGATGTGAGGGATGGAGCCTGGAGAGGGTGAGGTTTCAGGAGGCGTGGGACCTCGGACAGGTACAAAGCCATAGACTCCACCCTCCAAACCAACTATTCCCTTCTGGGGAACCATCGTTGCCAATCTCCAGGTGAGGGCTGGAGATCACTCAAAATTACAACTGTTCTTTAGGGTAGCAGAGATCAGTTCCTCTGGAGAAAAGGATGGACTCAGTGTCATTATACCCTGCTGAGGTCGCCACAGCAAATTGACACTGAGTGTCCAAGGCCGGGGCATTCACCCAGAGCCTCTTTCTAGAGGCCATTGTATTTATTTCCACAACGGGCCTTTTTCCTAGTTTAGAATACGTATATGCTGCCTCTCCAGAGACCTGCTTGAGGGTGCATTTTTTATTTCCAACCTCCCCCCAAAACACCTGTGGTGGTATTGGGCTGTGTATTAAGGGTCCCTGCATTCCTCATTTTGTGAGATTAAGGTGACAATAAATAGTGTGTATGTTCCAGTATATAGACCATTGTTGCTCTGTTGGCAGGAAAATGTAAGCTAATTATTTGTTACCATTTACAGCAATTTTTTCATTCTGTGTGACGAAGCCTTTAAAAAATTAGGCACCTGTGTATTTGTTTTTTAGATGAAGTTGCTTTTGTGGTATTTTTGGTGTATTTTTGGTAGTTCTCTAGTATATTTTCATAGACTGCTTCTCTGTGGTGTTCTCTGACTACTGGTACTTTTATTTTGACCTTGACTAATGATTTTGTGAGCTTGGAAAATCGGCTATAATAATACAGCAAACTTGGAAGGGACGGCCTGCTTCAATTCATTCTTTCTTAGTGGATAGCATTTTTGTCTCTCCACTTCCCCAGTTTGTGCACACTTGGATCATCCCTGCAGAACTTCTCCCTTCTAGCTAATTAAGAATTTATCAGGTGGGTTTGTAGAGTTTGGAGTTAAATGATAGAGTATTGGGAGAGTTGGCTTCACCCTTCACGGACTGTCCTCCTTCTGTGGGTCATTTTAGCATTTTGTACAAGTCTCTGCTTCCACTGCTTTGTCCGCACTGTATCTGAGCAGCAACTAATGCCTGTGGAAACGGTAGGATTGTCCTCCCCAACTTCTGTCTCAAGGGCATTTTACAGAATTTGTTCTAGATAGGAGGAAACTTCAAAAAGGTGGTGGTGGGGGAATCTGGGCTGCCAGTTTCTGAAGGACAAGGGTGGGGAACAGTGTTGTGTATGTGTGCTGAGGGGGGTGTCTTTTATCTCTCCAGATAATAAAAGCTGGGAGGGAGCCAAGGCTGCAAAGATTTCAGAGTCAGGAAACAGCTCAGAGTGGCCAACTTTGCTGTCTCCTCTCCATTGGCTGTGCCTTCTCTAGTGGTTTATTAATATGCATGCATGCATGTCTTAGGGGTGGAAGGGAACAGATAGTCTAACTGTGTCAGGTTTAGTGATAGGGTAAAATGGCATTAACAAGCCATCCTTTACATCTGTGTATTTCTAAATCTCTACCTAATACCTTTTTGAAAATTTGAGTATAGAGTTGTTCCTCAACTCCTGCACTACAAGTTTGACGTGTAGCCTGTCCTTCAGTATAGGAATAGCAGCTACTCTCATCTGCCCCCTAACTCCATATCCTCTGCTTGTTAGTGTTTGCAGTTGATGAAGGTGCATAGCTAGCAAGTTGTATCCAAACCTGGTTGGATTCCAGTATATTTGACTCCTCCGTGATCATCTGTCACCTTATCTCAAAGGCTGTGATATTTCACTTGTATCTGAAGCTTGTATCTTTCCACCCCTAAGACATGCATGCCCCTGTGTGACAGAGTGTTGGACTAGATGAGCCATTGGCCTGATTCAACATTGGCTTCTCTTTATGTTCTTGAGATTAAAACAGCTGAGGTGCCTGTTCAGTTCATGGCCAGATAAGTAGTGGAAGGAAACAGGGTTGAAACATTTTACCCGCCCATGATGTTGACAGTCAAAACCCTGCTTCCCATGCAAAATGGCTGAGGTGGCAAGAGAACTTTCTAGCAATTTTTTAGAGCTCAGTTCTAGCTGCATGTGGTCCCTGTTCAGGTCATGGCCAGATAAGTAGTGGAAGGGAACAGGGTTGAAACGTTTTACCCGCCCATATGTTGACAGTCAAAACCCTGCTTCCCATGCAATTATAGCACTTTGAAGATGGGTAAAAACTGTATACACACCTTTTCCCATTAAAAGGCTGGTAATAGTGAAGGGCAGCAGCTTTAATTAGCAAAATAATGCAGAAAGGGATGGGTTAAACCCTGTCTTCTAGCCCAGTCTGCATTGGGCCTTGCATGGCTGCAATTTAAAAGACTAATGGAAATCTGTGATCTCTGTGCATCTAGCTTAATCCTTGGTATCTTGAACCTTCGGCTTTTTTCAGTCTTCATATCAAAGTCACCTTTATTTCTTCCAGGTTTCCCAGAATCCTAACTATTTGTGTTTCATTGTAATGATTTTTAGTTTCCTCGTACCTTGCAATAGCATATAGACTGCATTATCCCATAGAGAATGTTGTCTTCCTTTTCAGTTTTTCTTGAAGGATTCTTTTATGCATTATAAGGAATTGCTTGTGAACACCAGGATAGAATTGTAACACCTTTGTCTTAGTTTGTGGTGGGTTCCTCCCGTACAGGGTCTGAATGTTTCTGGTAAGGATTCTTATGTGAAAAGGAGGTGCTTGTTCTAGCTTCACTGGGAAGAAATGGCATTCTTCAAAGGCTTGGCACCGATGGTGACGTCTTCTGCTCAGCAGCTTTATTTGGCAAGATTAAGCCATTGAAGGAACTGCTCCACTTTTCAGTTTTACAACTTGGCTAACTTCAAACCTCGGCATAGCTAAATATGTATGAGTGTGACTCTGTGCAGAGGGAAATCTAAAGCTGTGTGATTCCCTTTAGCAATCTCAGAACTTAATTTGCTCAGCAAGCCTTTGGAGAGGGGCATAGCAGTGTTTTGAACACTCGATAAGCACTCAGAGCATTGATGGTTCATTGCGGGTAAACTAATGTACTGTGTTAAGCACATTTTAGTTGAAACCAGAGCCTGATATACTGAGGGTGAACTTGCATGTGAGTTTATACACTGAAATCTTCAGTGTGGGTGATGTTCTATCTACAGAATGGGCCTTGTTTTATTTCTAGCAAAATTCATAATGCAGCAGAACCACCGATAAGCAGCTGCAAAACTATATTTCAGCGGTATGATGTTCTGCCTGCACGAGTGTGCAATGAGGAGTCTACATGTAATTTTTTAAAAGTTCAGCATGTTTAGCTACGTGTGCGATTCTGTCCTGGATGTGTGAATCCATAATAATCAGCCATCATGTGGTAGATGGCTATATAACATTGCCTGGGAAGGTGGAACTAATAGGGGCTGTACTACTGTCGGTGAACACTTTGAATATGAACACTTTCCTTGAATTTTGTCTCTGTTTTGTAACATAACATCATAACACCATAGTTTTATTCCTCATATGGTTGCCTGTGAAGTAGTGTGAATGCACTGTCTAGAAATAAGACTTCTTAATTGCTGGCCCTTGGGCTTCATTGAAAGTAGCACTGTGACACCATTCCAGTGCACCCAGATAGCTGTGTAAATGCACATGTAACCTCTGTTACGCCACTCATAATTTCTATATCTACTTAGCTCTTTTTAAATTTGTGATGCCACAAGCACACAACTATTTGCAGTCTTGTTTTAGTCTTGTTTCTTCTTTCCCTTTATTAGCGTCAGATATTCCAGCACCTACGTGTAGCTTGGAGGAGTTCCAGTGTGCGTACGGTCGTTGTATCCTGGACATATACCACTGTGATGGAGATGATGACTGTGGGGACTGGTCTGATGAATCTGACTGCTGTAAGTCAGCCACCTTGGGGGCGTGTGATGCGTATGTTGATATAAAATATTTCTGATTCTTCACCAGGAAACAAAAATGCTGTTTCAAGAAGCCTCAAATGTTATATTTAGAATTGATTGTACAAGTCCCAGAATTGGCATAAATTTACTTTTGGTGATTCTGTTGAAAATGTTGATTTTCTTGAAACCTAAAATTTGAATAGTAAGGCAAGAAAAAAGTGTGTGTGGTGGTATGTGGTGGATATCCACTAAGAGCTTTGAGGATGTGGACTAGAAGCTACAGGGCAGGATTGATGCTTCCAGATACTGCATCACTGGCTTTTTATTTTAAATTCAAACTCCAGAATAATTACTGTGAGGTGCCACTAACTTGCTATGATGCAAGAACCCATGTTACTTTTGGGGGGGTAGTATCGCTCCCTTTGCCAGCAGCAAGTTCTGTGGAAGGAATTGTTCTCTGTCACTGTGTGGCTATCCAGAGAGGGGGACACATAACTGAGTCTATTGGGCTTGTTACTCTGATCGGGGCTGGCCGTTTGGGGACAGTAGAATGGAGGTTATAACATGCTGTCTCCTCTTTGCAGCCTCTCACCAGCCGTGCCGTTCTGGGGAGTTCATGTGCAACAGTGGTTTATGCATCAATGCTGGGTGGAGATGTGATGGCGACTTTGACTGTGATGACCAGTCTGACGAAAAAAACTGCAGTGAGTGTCTTCAGGGTTGTGGCAGATGGAATGACCTAATATGGAAGTCAAGAGAGTGTCGGTCATGGCACTAGTGAACTGTGGAGAATAAGGGCATGCAAGCAACAAATCAAATTTGCACTGTCTGACTGAATTTATTTTTGTTTCCACAGCTACGTCTATGTGCACAGCTGACCAATTCCGTTGTAAATCTGGCCGATGTGTCCGCCTCTCCTGGCGTTGTGATGGGGAGGATGATTGCTCTGATAACAGTGATGAGGAAAACTGTGAGAATACAGGTGAAAACCCTGAAAGCAAGTTGCTGCTTTGTTCTCTGTATAGCTAGCCTTCCTGCCTTAAGATCAGTAATTAACAGTGCAGTCCTAAGCAAAGTTGTTCTTAGAAGGGTGTACTCTGTTTAGGGTTGTACTGTAAATGTCCAAATGTCCGAAATTAGAAAAGGAGTACGAAATATTTGCTGCAGTTATTGGAACCGGCAAAGCAGTATATTTTGATCCTCCATAAAAGGGTAAAATCAGTGATTTTGGGAGTTTGGTGCTGTTGTTGTTTTAATTGTGAAGATCACCCAATTAAAGAAAGTGATTAATTATTCATTTTAGTATGATATTAACTAGTGAGATTTGCATCAATTTACATATTGATAACAACAGTAGTTATGAAGCAAAATATACTTCCTTTGATTTTAGGTGATAACACTTGTCATCATTTGATTTCATTCTGTGTAAGAGAATGTATTTATTTCATTTTGAAAACATATATGCTTCTTCTGCAGAAACCTGCTCAAGGTGATTTACAAAGCAAAAATAATACAATAAAATAAGTAAAACAGTATAAAATTATCAGTAATAAGCCGTAAAAACAAGTCAGTTGCATAAAATCTGCAAAAAATAAATAAATCAGCAGCCTAAAATGATATTCATAAAACAGGCTTAGATATGGATTATTAAAAGAGCTAAAAAGATGAATTTATCAGCTATCAGTATTTTGACCTGCCACCTAAATCACAGCAAGATAGATACTTGGTGCAATGCAAGGAGGAGGGCATTCACTGAAGAACCCCTCTTCATGTGTTGATTTCTGGGATTTGAGGACCATTTCATGTACAACATGAATAGGCTTGGTAATATTCAGCTAGCCTTTTGAGTTTTTGTATGGAGCAATATACCTCTCTTGAACTGATGCTAGTATCTTATATTCTAATAGCAAAGTTGGCTAGATCTTTGGATACTTAAATCTGGTAACTGAATCAATGAACAGGCAAGACAGATTTTTCTACAAACCTGAAAAGGGTCCCAGGTTTGCAGAAAAATGTGAAACAAAGAAAAAAATTCTTTGGGGGTTTAAAACCCTCCAAAATAATAAAAGAAGCAACTGTAGCTTTAAGCAATGGATTCCCTCAGTGGCTATTGCTAGGGAACCACAGTATTCCAGCTTGGTTCATGTGAATAAAAAGGTGGGGGGGGCAGGGCACTTTCAAAGGCATATTTTGGCCTTTGAGGGTCCAGGCTTGACTAGAGTTGGCACGCCTCGGTTGTGAAATTCCTGAAGATATTGTGGTGAAGTCTGAGGAGGGCACGGTTTGGGGAGTGGAGAGGCCTCAGCCAGATATTATGAGTCCACCCTCTAAAGAAGCCATTTTCTCCAGGGGGACAGATCTCTGTTGTCTGCAGTTCAGTTGTAAGTCTGGGAGATTTCCAGGTCCCTCCTGGACATTGGCATCCTTAGGCCTGGCAGCAACCTCTGGGTGACCTGATACCACCTGACTTGTATGACTCAATTAGGCCTGGAAATTTCCAACTTTTCAACAGCAGCCGCTGTATGTAAGCCAGTGTGGTATAGCGGCTAGAGCTTCAGAGGAGGGTCCGAAAGACCCATGTTCGATTCCCCATCTTGCTGCAGAACCTCACTGGGTGATTTTGGACCAGTCACATACTTGCAGGCTAACCTACTTCACAGGGTTGTTGTGAGGATAAAAAAGAAGCGATGAATATAATTTAAGCTGCTTTGGTCCCCACTGTAGAGAACAGTGGGGTATAAATGAAGTAAATAAATAATAAATGTACCTGAAGGTAGGTTGGTGAATGATAGATTGGTGAGGCAGGTAAAGGGGAGAAGATATGGGGGTTACCAGGGGAGAGAAAGAGAAAATAGTGTGGGAGGGGGATACAGTGGAAAGTGAGGGATCCCCCATAAGTCCTTGAGATTTCCCTATCGTGCAAATAGGCCTAACCCAGTGGCTGGCACCACACAACTGGACCATGGTTTTCCTAGGCAGAGGAGTGAAGGGAGGGACTGCTTAAGACAGAGGGGCAGATAAAAGTAGATTGGCTGTTGGATGGGAGAAGAGAAGGTTGCCAATGCCAGGTTAGGAAATTCCTAGAGATTGGGGGGAGAGCCTGAAGAGGGTGGAGCTTGAGGAGGGGGAGTAGAACTTAGTAGTGTGTAATGCCATAGAGTCCACCCTCCAAAGCAGCCATTATCTCCATGGGAACTAGAGTTGCTAATCTCCAGGTGGGGGATGGAGATCACCTGGAATTACAACTGCTCTCCAGATGACAGATCAGTTCCCCTGGAGAAAATGGCAGCTTTTGAGGGTGGACTCTATGACATTACAACCTGCTCAGGTTGCTTCCTTTCCCAAACTTCGCCCTCCCAAGGGTTCATCCCCAAATCTCCAGGAATTTCCCAACTTGGTGCTGGCAACCCTAAGGGGAACTGATCTCTGTATTTGGGAGATCCATTGTGATTCTAAGAGATCTCCAGGTTAACAAATCCAGAATGAGAGAAGAAAGCAGGCCTATAGCTATGGTGGGGCATCTTGGGGCCATGCCCCTTACTTTAAAGCCATGCCCCACAAGTTTCCATGTGAACTTTCCATGCCATCCAGCTACAGGCCCTTCTA
>NW_015159712.1:119456-179552 GCF_001447785.1 Gekko japonicus
ACTCTCTACGCGTGCACACACGCTCTCTCTCTCTCTCTCTCTCTCTCTCTCTCTCTCTCTCTCTCTCTCTCTCTCTCTCTCTGTCTCACACACACACACACACACACACGTGTGATGGCGACGTGTGATGGAGAGGAAATGAGACACAGTTGGTTTCAGTCTCCCCACCTCCTCCTCTCCTCCTTCCTTCGGATAAACAACCAGCAGAGATGTGCACACACTATATTTTAATTTTAAATTTTGTGACACCATGCCTCACCAGTTTCCTCAGTGGCCCTCCACTGAAAATTTTGTAGTTCTGGGCCTGAAAGGAGACAGGAAAAGGGGAGAGGCTGTGGGGCTTTCAGGAAAGAGAAAGTAGTGGGGGAAGGGGAAATGAGATGCTTCCCCCAAGTCCTTGTGAGTTCCCACTCATATCTTATAGTTACAATGCAGGTAAGAGTTATACTGTGAATCATCGTTGTCTTAGGCTCATTCAGTCACCTTGGTTACTGTTTAAAATGAGAAACCAGTGATAGGAGGAGAAATCGTAACACACTTTCATGTGTCTCTTCATCTAATAATCTAATAAAAACATAAAATTTCAGTTTTGGGCCTTTCCAAAAAGTTTTTGAGCAATGTACAGTAAGTAAGATGAACACAGTCAATCAGTGGTAATAATATAATCATGTTAAGGGCAATGTTCATGGAAAATAAAATAAAGGAGACCTTTATTCACTTGATTTTTCACCAGAAAAGGCACATTAAACCCATTTTGAATGAAGGCTTTGAAGAGTCAGTATATATGGAATGCTTTGAGCCTATATAGTGCAGGATCTTCATCAAAGTAGTAAGAATAGTAAAGAGAAGCTCTGGAATCTTGTGGGTACAAATGGAAGTTAATTAGTATCCCTTGATCGGTCTGAAAAAAATGGATTTCCAATGCTTACTGTCAATAACGTTTCCTTTTCTGCCCCTTTTTAGGAAGCCCGCAATGTGCCCCTGATCAGTTTCTTTGTGGGAATGGACGCTGCATTGGCCAAAGAAAGCTGTGCAATGGTGCAAATGACTGTGGAGATGGTAGTGACGAAAGCCCAGATCAAAACTGTCGTACGTTTCCCCTCCTTCCCATCCCCATAGGCTCATAGTTGATTTTGGCGTTGATTATGATGGCATCCAAGGCTGATGGAAGAGATTCCAGGAAAGTGGGTGGGAAGAAGTGCTTCAGTTCTGATGTCTGGGGGATTGCGCTAAGAAAGAGAGCTCTGTTATACCCAAGGGATGGGCACAAACCAGCTCACAAACTAAAGTTTGTAACGAATTTTGGCCAGTTCATGGTTTGCAAACTGAAATTTGTGGCAGGTCAACTGGCGCAAACTTTCCATGAACTTTCAAGCAGTTTCTGGAGGTTCCTGCCAGTTCCTGAGTGGATACATTTTCAGACAGACTCTCTTCCCTCAAACAAACTGTTTACCAAATTTCAAAGCTGGGGGGGGGGGGTCTCCAGCCTTGGAAACACTGCTGTCAGTTTCAAACTAGTCATGTCAGTTTCGAGAGGGTCCCCCCCTTGACAGCATTCCTTTGTGTTCACTTCCCATTTTCTTGCACAGAACTTGCAAAATCCCACCCCCTTGCTTGGATTTGTGACTCTGTGCTTTGAATTCAGTCCGTTAAAGCGTGCAGTGTCAGTGACACTGGTTTCTGCTGAGCACTCTGTGATTGCACTAGTACTTCTGGTTACTCTGAACATTACACTGGTTCTGCTGGGCTTGCAAAAATTCCCCCTGCCTTGGATTGTGATTGAGCTGGCATTAACACATTGGCAGTGGGTTCTGCTGGGCTTCCACCCCCCATGTTTGGATTGTAATTCTGTGCTTGACATCAGTCCTCTTGAGCTGGCATTTCCACATTGGCACTGGGTCCCCTCCCACATGTGGATTTTGATTCTGTGCTAGACATCAGTCCTGTTAAACTGGAGTTTCTTCTTTGAAGATGCTCCTTGCCTATAATCTACTTGTTTTAGATGAGAAATAAGTAATGGGTTCAAATAAATGCTGTCCTTTACTTATCAGTGTAAAATCAATGGATGATCTTTATGAAATTCTAGTTAGTCTGTGTTAAAAGTGTGAATAACCCTGTTTTAACAAAAAGATTCTCTAGTAATATTTTTACTTATGTGTCAGTTTCTATTGCTTGCCCTTAGTCCTGCTGGGTTTACACTGCCACAGTGGCATTGGTTCTGCTGGGCAAATTGCACTGGTTGTTCTGGGTTTGCAGAAATGCCCCCCACCTTCCATTTCTACTGCAGAGATTCTCTGGGACTTGGATTCTGTTCTGCTGGGTTTCTATTTCCCTAGTTTTTTCTGGCCTGAATCCTGACTTGGATAGCCCAGGCTATCCTGATCTCGTCACATCTCAGTAGCTAAGCAACATCAGCTCTGCTGAGTATTTGGATGGGAGACCTCCAAGGAAGTACAGGGTTGTGACACGGAGGCAGGCAATGGCAAACCTCCTCTGTCTTGCCTTCAAAACCCTACAGGGTTGCCATAAGTCAGCTATGATTTGACAACAAACAAACAAACAAAAAACCATATCTACAACAAACCCAAAATTTTGATGATGTATACCTTTGGACAGGAGATTAGTGATATAAAATAGCAAAGGTGACCAGTTGTCTAGGATGTCTTAAGTTCATACCTAAGATCTGAATCAGGGCTGACCAGAGTCATCTGAGATGATCATCTTGAAGAAAAGAAAGAAAAGCAGTTGTTTTTGAAGGAAAGAGGGAGAAGACAGTTGCCAGGAAGGGACCAAGAAAAATAGAATTGGGAGGAAATGGCTGGGGTGTTGGCCAGGGCAGAATAGGCACTGAAAGAAGAGGAGACAAGTCACAAATTGACTTAAGTAGTCCCTGGACCCATATGGCCTTTCCAAACCCTGTAGCAGACTCTGTGGATTGCCTTATGGAAGTAAAAAGCAACCAGCTTGTGAAAGGGAATAACTATGTTTGTGAAACTGGGAGAATCCTAGCCAAGTCTCCTTTTTGGAAGAGGAATCATCTACATTTAAAATTGATTGATTTACTTCCTTTATGCTCCTCCTTTCTCCCTGGTGGGGATTTAAAGCGGCTTACGCCATTCTCCTCTTCACCATATTAACATCACAACTTCTGTGTGGGTTAAGTTAAGCGGAAATGTGTGGCTGGTGCCAGGTCACTCAGCAAGCTTCTGTGGCAGAGTGGGGATTCAATCATGGGGCTCCCAGATCCAGGCTCCCAGATCCTAACTACTACATTTCAGTGTTTTCCCTCTCATGGTGCTAGGTGTCTTTTCTGTCTCAGGCACACACTCATCAGTGTGGGGGCTCCTGGTACTTTCTAAAATCAAGTTCAACAAAATAGTAGCTATTCTGTATGGCAAATGTTGCTTTCTACTTGATGTATGCATATCACAGGTCCTCGAACTGGGGAGGAAAACTGTAACCTCAACAACGGCGGCTGTGCCCATAAATGCCAGATGTCTCGAGGGATGGTGCAGTGTACCTGCCACACTGGCTACAGGCTCCTGGAGGATGGCAGATTGTGTCAAGGTGAACAGCTTTAAGCGCAGCATATGTCTCTTGGTAAAATCATGAATAGCTACTGTCAGGAATGGAGGGGGATTTTGGGTCATGCTCAGAACCTGGTCTGACCTATTGAATGCTGCCACAGATGGAGCCAAGCAAATTCAGGGACAATTCCCTGTTTACTTTGGATATTATGACACGTCCCTAGGCTGTTTGAACACAAGACACAAGATATGCTTTTCTGAAAAGCCCATCGTTCTGAAAAAAATTCCCTATGTTATTTATACGAATAATCTCCAAAGATTGACCAGAATAGAGTGAAATCCAGAACCTAAGGAAGATCTAGCTAGTCTAACACCTAAAGACATGGTAACTCTCTCCTTTTTTTCTGTTGCAGATGTGAATGAATGTGCAGAGGAAGGTTATTGCAGCCAGGGATGCACCAACAGCGAGGGTGGCTTCCAGTGCTGGTGTGAGCAAGGCTATGAACTTCGCCCAGACAAGCGCAGCTGCAAAGCCCTGGGTAAGAAGGAATTCTTGGCTCTTATGGCCTGGTTTGATTTCCTGGCATAGTCAGTGTATCACTACCTAGAAGCGCTAAATTTGGCTGAAGGTGTACTGCTGGCTTTGTACAGAATTTTAGTTTTTGGCATTTAGTTGTCAGTTGCTGCTTTGTCTGTTTACTGCTTCCATGTTCCAGTGGAAAATAGGAAATTGATTCACTGGGGATGGTAGTGGTGGAACTGTCCTGGTATGTTGTTGAAGGCTTTCACAGCCGGAGTTCATTAGC
This sequence comes from Gekko japonicus, assembly GCF_001447785.1. Taxonomy (NCBI): domain Eukaryota; kingdom Metazoa; phylum Chordata; class Lepidosauria; order Squamata; family Gekkonidae; genus Gekko; species Gekko japonicus. The sequence continues at coordinate 123,790 of NW_015159712.1, forward strand.
TGTTGTAGAATTTCCGGGCTGTATGGCCGTGGTCTTGGCATTGTAGTACCTGACGTTTCGCCAGTAGCTGTGCCTGGCATCCTCAGAGGTATAACACAGAAAGACGGAGTACTCTCTGTGTCAAGGTGAGAAGAAAAATGATAGGCAGGTAATTTATATCAACTCAGGAAGGTGGGGTAGGGCTGAGTCATTATCTTGTAAGAGATCCCCAGGCTGTGAAAACATGCTAATGGAGGAGCTTTCCTGAGGAGGTTCTTTTGTATAGGGATTGGCCAACCTGAAAAATCAGCAGTGGCTGAACATAGCCTAACTCAAACAGGACACAGTCTTTTGTTCCAAGACACTGAAAGGCTGGACAACACATCCAATTACCATGTCAGATTACACAGGGAAGCCACTGAGATTCATAAACATAAACAATTTCAACAGGAACGAAGAGAGTTTAAAAATAAATAGGGCATGGTTTCCTGTCCTGAAAAACACAAAAGACTCTACATCTGACAGTAGCACTACAGATAAGATTAGAATTTCAACAGCCAGTCCACATGCAATAGAACCTCCTCAGGAAACAGGAAACCTCCTCAGGAAACAATCCATATGCAAAAAAATTGTACATGATGAACCTTTACAGAATTAAATGCTTTGAGGTTGCTGAGGGCTGAGCCAAGAGATTTGCATGTTCACATGAGGTCTTTGTTGAGGCTTGGATCTGTCGAATCATCTGAGTTCCCCAAGCCACACCGTAAGTGTATCTGTGCCTGGTACTGTTCTCTGCCGTGGCAGCAACAAAACAAAGAGATCGTAACAATGGCATGAGTGGCACAGTCCATTTAGGCCATATTGAGCCATACCTGCTCAACATAGTGCCACTTTTTAAAGAATGATATTGCTTACCACATTTCTGTCTGCGAACTGAAATTCAGATCAGACTATCGGAGCTGCCTGGATACATTTTAGTATCCATGAACTTTGTTGTTTTTGTTTTGATAAGCTTTGTCTTACTGACCCACTCACTTCTCTCTGAATGAATCCCTCAGGGCCAGAGCCTGTGCTACTTTTCGCCAATCGTATTGATATCCGGCAGGTCTTGCCCCACCGCTCAGAGTATACCTTACTCCTGAACAACCTGGAGAATGCGATTGCACTTGATTTCCACCACAGCAGAGAGTTAGTGTTCTGGTCTGATGTCACTCTGGATCGCATCATGAGGGCCAACCTGAATGGTAGCAATGTGGAAGAGGTGGTGTCCACAGGGCTGGAGAGTCCAGGTCAGTGTCTTTAATGATTGCAGAGCCACAGTGTAAGGAAAGTGAGGAAATATGTGCAGGCATGGAGACCAATGGATGCCTAGGTTTATTTGCTTTTAAGAATATTGCTGATTTTGTTGGACGAGGGAAAATGGAGTATTATTTTCAGTGTTCCTTAGTGGGGGGAAATATACGAGTGAGCCCAGCCCGCACTCATTAGAGGCTTCTTTTCTCCTTTGGATCCTAGGTGGACTGGCCATCGATTGGATCCATGACAAGTTGTACTGGACAGACTCTGGGACGTCTCGTATTGAAGTGGCAAATTTAGATGGAACCCACAGGAAAGTGCTTCTCTGGCAGAACCTGGAAAAGCCTCGAGCAATTGCTCTTCACCCCATGGAAGGGTGATAGAATATTGCTGATTTTGTTGGACGAGGGGAAATTGAGTATTCTCTTCAGTGTTCCTTAGTGGGGGAAATATCATACGAGTGAGCCCAGCCCGCACTCATTAGAGGCTTCTCTTCTCCTTTGGATCCTAGGTGGACTGGCCATCGATTGGATCCATGACAAGTTGTACTGGACAGACTCTGGGACGTCTCGTATTGAAGTGGCAAATTTAGATGGAACCCACAGGAAAGTGCTTCTCTGGCAGAACCTGGAAAAGCCTCGAGCAATTGCTCTTCACCCCATGGAAGGGTGAGTGATGGATGATGGCCAAGGATTCCTCTGTTAGTTTCTGTGTTGAAGTTTAATGGGCTGAAATTGGCTCAAATACATTCTTCTGAGCAGTGAAGGTCTTCTTGCTTTCCTATGCAGATGTTCATGGGGTAAATGCTTCTCTGTACTTGGACTGCTGATTTACTATAGATGAATGGTTTCTGTAAATGATAATACCCTGCCTTGTGAAGATATTTGTTCAGAGATGCTTGTTCACATGCTGGGAGAACAAAACCCTTGGTCACCATCATCTCTCCCAGTTCTTAAGCTCCAAATTGCTCATCAGAACAGCCAGTAGATCAGAGTGCCTGAATTTCCTCTTTTCTCCAATAGCACCATCTACTGGACTGACTGGGGAAATACTCCTCGCATAGAATATTCAAACATGGATGGCTCCAATCGGCGTATCATCGCAGACACTCACCTTTTCTGGCCAAATGGGCTAACTATTGACTATGCAGGGCGCCGGATGTACTGGGTAGATGCGAAACATCATGTCATTGAGAGGGCTGACTTGGATGGACAGAATAGGAAAGCTGTCATTAGTCAAGGTGAGATAAGGGAAATGGTGTGTGTGTGTGTGTAACAGTATAGGTAGTACCAAGACAAGCAAAGGTAACATGTAGGCTGTGCACGCCACCTGCATAATGTGTGGCTGACTGTACTGGGCAAAGACTGCAGGCCGCAATGAAACTCCTGGCCAGTTCCTAAGCTAGGCAAAGTGAAGTTTGCACCATTAGGTCATGTGGAAATGAAATACACTGTCTGCAGTTGGTTCACAGTTATTCTCACTTGCTTGCATAAACTGTAGGGGATTTCACATTACCCTTTTAAAGCCATTTTAAGCCGTTATTGGACCATCTTGGAGTAAACCGGTACAGGGCTGCCGTTTCACACAGCCCTTCCCCTACCGGTAAGGAGCCGTCTCTGAAGTGGTTTGGCATTTCAGACTGCGCCACTTTGTTTTCCCGCCCTTTTTCGCCCGTGCGGGCGATCTCTGGCTCTTTTTAAAAAAAACCGTTCATAGCGGTATAGCGCTCTAAAATGAACGTTCAAAAAAAAAAGGACAGAGATCGCCCGCGTGGATGAAAACGGGTGGAAAAACAAAGCGGCGCGGGAGGAAGCCCTATGGGGCCTTTTACACAGCACCCCATAGCGCTTCAGAAACGGTATAGAAAAGTGAAGACCACTTGGAAGCAGTTTGCAGATAAAACGGTTCAGAAACACTTCCCCAACAGGACAGAAGCATTTCTGTCTGAAAGTGAAAATATATTCCGGTAGGGAACCATTACTAAAACGGTTCTGTCTGAAATGTCAGACCAAAAACCGTTAGGGAACAGTTCTGAACTGGAATATATCGGCTGTCTGAAATCCCCCTGTTTCTGTTAACTCTTTACCTGCTCAATATCAGCCAGGACTGAGCTTCATCATCCTTCTCCTTAGAATGAGCTTTGTGTAGCCAGCTAAGCACAGCTTTCGTGGTTACATGTTAGATATGGCTATTCTTATTCTGCCAATAGAAAACGCCTCTGGGTTGGGGAGACAGAATAAAGACCTGTTCTAGAACCCTCCTGAAGGCTTAGAGTAATCCATGGGTTTGTGCTGGATTCTTCCTGCAGGTCTTCCGCATCCTTTTGCTATCACAGTGTTTGAAGACAGCCTGTATTGGACTGACTGGCATACCAAGAGCATAAACAGTGCAAACAAATTTACTGGCAAGAATCAGGAGATCATTCGCAACAAGCTTCACTTCCCTATGGATATCCATACGCTGCACCCTCAACGTCAGCCAGCAGGTAACTGCAGAGGCACCTGGGGCCACAGGGCCTGCCATTTGCAATCCAAATAGCAATAGACTTGATTTGCCATGCCCACCAGCAAGGAAATTATATGTCATGGGGTGAAAAATATAGTCTGCTGATCCCATATCATTCAGAGATACTTCTGGGATTTATGACTTACTATACTATAATTCTGAGCATGATTGTTTTCATCTTTAACCACCCCTCCCCCAATACTTCTAAGTTCTGATAATTGTGAAAATAAGCTAAAAAAACCCAGGATGGTGTGTGTGAAAAGCCAGGAGGTATATAAAGACTCCACATGTATTTACATTTAAGACCTTAACTCTTAGAGAGTGAATCGTCATCAACTTTAGGGATCTTAATTACCCTTGCTGAGTTTGAATGTTCAGGTGGTAATAATACTTGTCCATTATCAGTGACTTAGAAACCATCGTGCTGATGCTAATACCATTGGGGAAAATATGTGCATTAGTTCAGCCCTCAGTTTGTTGTGTGTTTCAACTGTGACACTCACAGAAGAATATGAGAGTTGTCTTGCAGAATCAAACAAAATGTCTACATAGCCTAGCATTCTGTCCCTTGAAATGCCCCAGAAGCTCACATGCACTGCAAGGGGAGGGTATTATCTGGTAATCTTATTTATTGTTGAGGCTTGAAGCAGAAGAGATATTTATGGACAGTGATCTTTGGGAATACTTTTAACCATAATCTCAACTCCCTCTGCTGGCTTGTAGGGAAGCTGAGGCATATTACAACTTTAGTAAGTAGTCAATATTAATGACAATCTTTATTGTTCATATTTCACTATCCTAATAGAACTTAAGGGAAAAAATGTCAATATCCTCACATACCAAACACACAGTACATGAGCCACCTGAGATTTTTGCCATTATAAGCAGTATAATGTACTTGAAATTTTACATCACCACCACTGCCCCCACACAAAAACAACCCCCCAAAAAGCTTGGCCATGTCCTTGAAAAGAAAACAAAAGTTTAATTTTTAAAAGGACTAACAGCAGTAATGTGTGTAATAGAAATCTTTTAGTTATTATGTGCCTGTATATGCATGTGCGTGCAGAAATCAAAGCTGATTGACATGTAGCTTTCTCTCTTCCCTGTGTCCCGAACTGTGCCTTTGTTTTCTTTATTGGCTTCCTTATATGTTGTTTGTTCTTTGGCTATTTGAGCAGGGAGAAATCGCTGTGGAACTAACAATGGGGGCTGCACTCATCTGTGCCTACCAAACAACAAAAATTATACCTGTGCCTGTCCCACAGGCTTTCGGAAGACCAGCACCCATACTTGTGCCCACAGTAAGTGTGATGGAGAAAAGCCTATGTGCTTTGACTATATTGTTTTAAATATATCCAGGCTGGGGGGAATTTGTTGAAATTTGTAGACTAGACTTTGGGGTCTTGAAAGGGACTACAGATAAGAGTGGAACTTAGGTAGAGTGGTGTGTGTGTGTGAAAGACAGAGAGAACAAACAAATACAATGATGGAAAAGACAGAGAGAACAAACAAATACAATGTGCAGAGTTTAATGATGAATAGAAGGGTAAAAGGAAGGAAATTAACAGTGAGATGTCCAGTATAGTAGTGCATTTATATACATCTGGGCTGTGGGCCACATGTCAAATATTGTATGTAGTTCTAGTAGCACCATCTCAAAAGGGGTACCTTAGAGCTGGAATAGTTATAGAAAACGGCAACCAAAAATGATCAAGGGTTTGGAGCATTTCCTCATGAGAAAAAAAGCTAATGCACTTGGAATTTTTTTAAAGAAAATAAGTTTGAGGGTGAAGAAGAAGAAATGATAGAGGCTTATAAAACGTTGTGTATTGTACAGAGGATGTTTTCCCCTCCCATAATAATTTTACCTGGTGAAACTGACTGGCAGAATGTTCAGGACATGGAAACGACTTTATATATATAGGAACTACTGAATTTGCTGCTGCAAGATGGCTTAGAATGCTACAAAAAGGATTAGATAAATTCATAGAAGATATGTCTGTCCTCAGCTAATAGCTAAAGTGAACTTCCATGTTTAGAAGCACTTTGAATACCAGTAGCTTGAGGGGCAAACAATGGTAGTAGGCTGCTGCCTTCATGGCCTGCGTATGGGGGTCCTGCGGCCATCTGACTGCCTATTGTTGGCAGCAGGACTACAGAGACACTTGGTGTGATCTAAGAAAACTCTTTGTTATGAAGGGAGAGGCTAGTGACGGAATTCATCTCCCCCCACTTCTAGAATGACAGAAGTGATGTCACGTTTTTTACCCATACTTGTTCCACTTGAATATTTTTTTTCAATAATATGTTCTCTTTTAGTCTCTTCCCAATATATGCTTATTTCCCTTCTCTGTTCTATTCATTTTGTTCAGTAACCTGGTCTGCTTCCAACTATGGGTCAGACATATAATTCCTTTTAGAGGGGCATTGATGCAGCAGAAGTTAGATGTAAGAAGAGAATTTTCTGTGTTTGTTACCATGTTGTTAAACTTAGAGAAATTAAAAGAAGACCTTTCGACCTTTGATCAGGTCTTGACAAGTTCCTGCTTTTTGCCCGAAGGATGGACATCCGTCGTATCAGCTTCGACACAGAAGACCTGTCCGATGATGTTATTCCCTTGGCTGATGTGCGCAGCGCTGTCGCTCTGGACTGGGATGCAAAGGATGACTATGTCTACTGGACAGATGTCGGCACTGATTCCATTAGTCGGGCAAAATGGGATGGAGCAGGCCAAGAGGTAATGTCTTTTGAACTGAAGAGGCAGCTGTCTGAATGGGATCTAGTAAGAACAAGCTTCTTCTGTCTGCATAGATAATCTACATCCAGTTTGAAAATGTCTAAATTATCAACAAGTATGATGACCTGGGCTTATTTCTTAGATGGCCATTTTGGTTATCTGTAAACACACACAACTTAATTTGTTTCAACTGATTGTTAGAATACAAAGAAGCATCCATCTGAATATTCAGTTTAGTAACTTATACTATGACACGAACAACCTCAGTTTATTGTGTGATGGTATTAGCTGATTTCTGACCCCAAAGACATTTGAGGTAGCCCACAGCATGACAGTTTGCAGTAAAACTATGCAAGAGAATCAGATAATAAGGAAGTATAAAACATTATTTAAAAGTAATAAGTACAGAATCTTGTTTGGAAAATAATACATTCTCTCTCCAACCATCATTTTTGTAGCCACAATTTATCATTCAAACAGCCAAAACTAACTACCAAAGCTCAGGTTGTTCTGTATCCATCTCTTTATATGTAGATATTTAGTTAATTCTGAGACTCCATTCTGGTGTTTTTTTATAGCTAGATGTTGCTAGACACATTTGTATTCCTGAGGGAGAACAGACAGAGGACTATTTTCTTATAAGACTCATTTTGTTTTTGTTTATTGCATAGGTTGTTGTGGACACCAGCCTGGAAAGCCCAGCTGGTTTGGCTATTGATTGGGTCACCAACAAGTTGTATTGGACTGATGCAGGTACTAAAGCTCTCTGTTCCATATAACAGAACAAGGTCAATAATCTCTGGAAGACTGCTTTTGAAATTCTAACCAGTCTATCCCAAAGATGGGTTTTTGAAAGCATGAATAATACATAGAATAATAGATAACTTGGGAAGTATGACTTTCATAGTAAATCATCCAACGGACGGCACTCTGGTAGAGGTACATACAGTATTGATTCATTAGAAATCCAATGTTAAAACTTCCCAGTATTATACCATTACAGACTTCAAGTTGTGGATAGTGGCTTTGAATGCTCCCCAAGGGGAGGAATACCTACCCATGCCATACAGAAAACTGGTATGTTGGGGGAGAAAGGTCATTCAGCCTGTCCTTTTCCTGAGAAGCTGTTTTTCCATTTTCAAAATGCCCCCCCATAGGTGATGAGTGTTCAGACCTTCAGTCCCCCCATTGTGAAGCCTGAAGTCCAAGCCAATCATGATCACTCTGTTTTTCCATTTTCAAAATGCCCCCCCCCCATAGGTGGTGAGTGTTCAAACCTGGAGTCCCCCCATTGTAAAACCTGAAGTCCAGGCCAATCATGATCATTTGATTCTGCATCCCTCCATTCTACTGATTTTGATGGAACTTGCTTCCAAATAAATGTGCTGAGAACTGGCAGCCTCGTTTATCAAATACTTGAGGGTCTGAGATGTGGGATTCAAGGGAGTGCCTTTCAGATCTGCTGAGCAAGTAATCTTGAGTGTATTAGAGTATGTCTTCCCTTGGGGGGGGTAAGGGGATGGGAGTGCAGTGGAGACCACATTGGTGATTCTTTTTGTGATCTCTCCTGTAGTTATAGAGGTTTATGATTTTTTGTTCCTCCTCTATTCACTGCAGGGACAGACCGGATAGAGGTGTCCAACACAGATGGGACTATGCGTACTGTGCTGATATGGGAGAACCTAGACAGACCTAGAGACATTGTAGTAGACCCTGTTGGAGGGTAAGAAACTTTTCCCTCTGGAAACAGCACAGAAATAATGCTTTCGTGGCACTGGGCTTTGATTCTGAGAGACTTCCTTTAGAAGTCCTAGAAATTGAATGGTCTTTCAACTATACTGATCTGGAGTTCAAACTTCTCTTCCAGACCACAAGTACAGACATGGCTTTAAGCCACTGAATTCTTACCCCCATAGAAAATGTTCTTAGTGTTTTAGCATAAGTCCATTTATTGCCGTATGTTCTATCTCTGACCATGGAGTATTTCTTGTTATCACCGCCTGAAGGGCAACTTAATGTGAAGCATTTTGTGTATGCAGGTGGTGTATCACTCTGGGCTTAGATTTCTTTCACACTGATTAGTCACCCCTGCTTCTGTATTGTAATTCACTGGGACTATTAGATTGTGGGATTTGGTGGCAAATGGGCGATAAAATTGTACATATCAGCAGAGTCATACATTATGTTTTTTGCTTGTGTGCAGGTTCATGTACTGGACTGACTGGGGGGCTAACCCAAAGATTGAGCGTGCAGGAATGGATGCTTCTGGTCGCTTGGTGATAATCTCTTCTAACCTGACCTGGCCCAATGGACTAGCTATTGACTATGAGTCTCAGCGCCTTTACTGGGCAGATGCTGGTATGAAGACTATTGAGTATGCTGGCCTGGATGGTTCTCACAGGAGGGTAAGAGGGCCTGGCTTGAAGGGATGGCTTCTGGAAACTGGGTAATAAGTAGGAAAGGCATAAACTTACTTGGAGATAAAATTTATATATTTGCTTCATTTATAGTCTACCTTTCTCACCAAAACTCAGTTAAAATAGTGCAGACAGAGTAGTATAATAATGTTATCAACACTGCAATAAAATGGGATTACAAAAATAGCGGGTAGCATACTGAAGAAAGTGTGCTACATACAATAAAATGATATAATACATACCAACATTTGAAAATGTAAAATGCTGGCTTTTCTTCTCCAGAAAAAACTACCAGCTATATCTCAAGAGATACCTTACTTTGGAGTGAAGGAAAGATACAGTGACCAGTGTGGAGAGCGAAAGGCTGCCTTTCCGAGACTCTTGCAGCCTCCACACACTTCCTAGTCTTTTTGCTCATGACTGCTGCAACACCTATGTGTTGTTAATTTAAAGTTGTGCAAGGTGTCTAGCGGTTGATTGCTGGTGTTCCTGGACATGACTCATAATGTCCTCTGGATATTACTGGCAGGTATTGATTGGAAGCAATCTCCCTCACCCGTTTGGGCTTACTGTTTATGGAGAGCGGATCTACTGGACTGATTGGCAGGCGAAGAGCATTCAGAGTGCTGACAAAAGGACCGGACAGAATCGTGAAACTCTGCAAGACAACCTGGAGAACCTCATGGATATCCATGTCTTTCATCGGCACAGGCCTCCAGGTACAGAAGATTACTGTGAGAGCCTGCCCAGGCGTTCTTCCTCATTACATATTGAGTTCTCACCTTGCTTCCCAGTGGAAGTCTAACTTGAGACATGTGAAAGAGACTTCTTAATAACTATATAATGGAAAGGGCTCCATTACCTAATTCATATACATGCCTTTACAGCATTTAACGGATGCTAATGCTTCTTATACTGGGCTTTTGAATCTGACATTTGGATGCATTGTGTTGTCTTTTCCCCCTCCAGTATACACACCATGCAAAGTGGATAATGGTGGATGCAGTCATCTTTGCCTCCTGGCCCCTCTCCCTAAGGATTACAGTTGTACTTGTCCTACCGGCATCAACCTACAGCCAGATGGCAGGACTTGCTCACCAGGTAGGTATCCTCCTGTTCATTGAAGTCCGCATCCCGCTCCTCTAAGGCCTCCAAGTACAAAATCTCTGAACTCATAATGCAAGAAATACTTTTAGTGTTCTTGATCTACCAACCAGGATTTTAGACTGTAAGTTGGTTCTGGTTTAGAATCCTGTTTGATAAGCGAAGAACAAACCACAGTTTGTGAAAGTGCCCAATTTGGATGCAATGACCAATTGTGGTTACTTCTAAACCAGGAAGGTTACAGTCTTGATGAGGCACATATGGAGACAACTGTTAGTTCCATCCTGATCCTGCTGACTAAACCATACTTCTTTATTCTAATATTAATCTTGTCCTCAAATTCTGCAGGGATGACCAGCTTCTTGATTTTTGCCAGAAGATCAGACATTCGTCTGGTTTCACTCGACATCCCATATTTTGCTGATGTGGTTGTCTCAGTCAACGTTACCATGAAAAACACCATTGCTGTTGGGGTGGATCCTCTGGAAGGTCTGAAATATTTTGTAATGTGACCATTTTAAGTAGCAATAACTTCAGAGCTACTAGTGACACTGAAGGAATAGACACTACTGGTTGATTTTCAGAAAGTGTGCTACATGTTTCCCCTTTCTTCCCTAGACAGTGCTAATGTATGTGTGATTTCCTGCTAGGCAGCAAGTATAGCTGAGTTTCAACTGACCTTTCCTTTTTCCTCTGCGACCTGTTGCTACAGGTTGTGGTTGTAATAGAATGCTCTGAGACATGTACGTGCAGGCTGAGAGCTGGTCTTCCTAAACTTCAGCTATATGCTACGAAATTCTCCCCTGTCCAAGAAATCCCCTCTGTTTCTAGGTCTTAGTCATGGTAAAATATAATTTTTCAAGTAATATTATAACATCTACCCCAGTGAAGAACACACCAACTCACATCACAAAAGGAATTTAGTTTTGGACTGTGAGTGTTTCACAGCACCTACGGCTGTTGTGTTTCTTCAGTAAAGCATATCTGCTGCAGTGACAGGTAATGAAACTTTTCCTACTGGTTTTCCTCCATGCCAAGATAAACTCCTGCTAGTGACAGGCCCTAAGCTTCACAAATACCATGTACACACTCCTCATTTTTTTTTTAATGCACATGCAGCCTCCTCTGTCATTATATGCTGCAATTATTTTCTCTTTTAGACCAGTGCATTATTTAAAATAAAAGGAAATTAATCTTTTATTAAATGAATAGCTCTCCTTCCTGTCATGCTGAATTCTACAGGATACTAATGTAATCTTAAGGTCTGGGTCAGACAAAAAGAGGTACCTATATTGAATTAAACTAAACATAATTAATTATCTGAATGTGGGACACTACATTAATTATGGTTAGTTAAGTTCCATGAAACCAAGATCTGAACTTGGTTTATTAACCACAGGTACTCTTAAATATGGTTTTGCATCATGTACAAACGTGGCAAACTGACTAGGGTTGCCAATTGCCTGGAGAAAAGATATCCTATCACTTTAATAGAGCTTCATGGGGTGTTATTTACCAGATGATGTTGTTAACCTCCATGCCATGAAAAGCTTCAAAGGACATGACACTTTTCTCCAGTGCTAGTCCTGACTTAATCCTGGCTTGTTTCCCAGTGATGTTTGGGCTTGTCTGAGCTACAGAGATGCTTCACAAGAGCCACTCAAAATAGAAGCTGTCCTGAACTTTCTGTCTCTCATAAACAGTTATCTGTGCCTATGCTTAAAGGTGCAGGAACATGGCATGCCACAATGAAACAAAACATGACTTGTTTTACCACCCAAAGCAAGGCTGCTGGAGGGCAGTTCTTGGAAGTAGGACATCTCACCATGTCTGTGTCTCTGCTGCTGAGGAACAAGTCTGGCTCTTGCATACTGTGATGGGGGATGTCAGGGAGATGCACTCTGGCTGGGCTTTGAGGCAGGCTGTTTTTGAAGCCCAGGGGACCAAAAGGGTTGAAAAAACCCACAAATCTTATGCAATATGTTTCTTAAGCCCACCTGGCCCAGCAGGGGTGGCATGGGAAGAAGTTCCTTGGGGCAGCTTAATGCTTTGAGTCATCCCTGCCTGCCACTAGAGTCCACGGCTGTAAGCTCCAGAGGCATCTGGAGTGGCATGGGCACAGGTCTAGAAGGCATCACCTGTACCAGCAGGTCTAGGAAGTATGTTGCCTTGATGCTACCAGTGTGCAAGGTGAGCTCCAGCAACAGCAGATGTGGAATAAGGTTGACAACAGTAGATGAAATGTGGGATGGTTATGTTGTGTTAAACCCTTGAAAGGGATGCCTTCTGATCTGGTGTGAGGAAAGAGTTAATGTTAAGGAAAGGGGGTATAAATTTATGGCCCTGGGGTAACTCTGGCCAAAAGAAAGTAGGTGATTGACTCTGCAAAGTTTTCCCTCAGTCAGGCACCACAATGCATGTTGTGATAGCAAAGGCATTTTCTTAGGAGGGTGAGAAAGTTCTGAACATAGAATTGCCAAGACAAGCTAGGATAGAGAGTCTGATCTGTATCCTGAAAAAATAACCAGAATTAAATGAAGCCATGGTTTGTCACTGTGGCTTCTGTGCAGTCCAGCCATAGAAAAGATAGGCAAGAGCTTTTAGCAGACTAGGAGCACTCTTCTTCCCTCTGGTGCTTTCCCGCCAAAACAATCACAGGACCAAGAGGCCCCGGGGCACCACTCCCTCAGCTCTCTTTCGGCTGCTGTGAAGAAAAGGTCTCCATTGATGTTCTCTGTTTTTTCTCTCTCCACATTCTTGAGGCCGAGGAGACTTGTTTCTCTTAAGCATTTTTTGTTGTCAGTAGTCATTCTAGTGAGGCATAAACTGCATTTAAAGAAGAAAAGTTTCTGGCTTTTTAAAAATATGTAGCACTTCCAACTGTGAAATGAGGATATTGTGGGTTCTAACCTGTGCCCCCCCTCCATTCATGAAACTTTATGATGCCCTGGCCAGGATTCCCTACCAGGCGTTGTCTCTCAGTCCTCATGTCTTACAGTACCATCCTCACACTTGTTTCTGGCACCAGCTTCTGTGCACTCCTTACATTTCTTGAATGTGACTTTCTCGGGTTTTGGTCTGCCAGAGACCTAATAATACTTTGTATTGGTCTCTCAGGCTCCTAGAAGGACTGGTCAGCATCCTGTCCTTGTGGGTTGGTAGTGTCTATCACACTCTGGGTGCAACGGTATAGGTGCCGGTTGGAATTGGTGTACTTACCGGCGTTCACACGGTGAACATCTGCCTTCCGTCCCTAACCATTACAAAGAGCTTTAAACCGTTGTATTTTGCCACTAGGTCCCCAAGTGGTGGTATCCTGAGTGCAATGGTTGTAATCGCTTTACCCCCCATCTGATCGCTCTCCACCGTTGCAGAGCTACTTCCGTTCGGTTGGTGAGTCGTGGGCGTGCCGTTTTCCCCCCGCCATTTTTTTTTTTAGGTTGGTGATATGCGCTTGGGCGAAGCTTCGCCCCGGTGTTTGTTTAAAAAGAAAAAGAAAAGATCCTTAGTTTAACGTTTTAGAGGAGTCCGGGACCTCAGGGAGGCCACTTTGCTCTTTAAACGTTAAAGGTAAGTCCTTACCTTTAAACTTTAAAAGTAAGACGGGGTGTTTTGCGTATGCGTGAAGATCGCCATTCTGTGGATGGCTGCCTATGCGCATGCACAAACTGAGTTTAAAAAAAACACAAACCGCCGACGCCCACTGTGTGTGAATGGGCATACAGTGATGGGCTCCGCAGACAGGAGGTAGGTGTGATTGCGTTTCAGCCGGCATAAACTGCACCGGTTCCAACCGGTACTGTTTATGCTGGCTGAAACGCCCCGTCTGAACGCACCCTCTGTCTTGAGTGCATGACTGTTTGATGCCACTTTATACATCATGCCTCTCTCTAGCAGAGTGCTGTTTTTATTTGCCATATGCCTGTGTGTATTTCATTTGGGACACTTGTGGAGAGCTCCCTGCTCCTTTATAAGGCAGCTCTGAGTGACTGTTGATATGGAATACTTAATAACTGTTGGGAAGGCAGTCCTCAGTGATCTCTTCCTTTGAGAGCTTCACACCCACCCATCTCAGCGAGTTTGCTAATCTCCTAATGAGGGCTGCAGAGAAGCCATGATGATGAAAACAGGGTTGCACTGTAACTAAACGTACCCCCGGCTAGAGACCACCATTCATTCTGCATATGGAGACAAGCAGGGATCACTTGTTGTCTTTAAGGGCTGGATAGCCCCGAAACAGATACTGGAGGCACAGTTTAAAATTACGCTGCCTTAGTTCGAGTATCTCCAACTGCAGCATATGCTTGGCCCTTTGGATGGAATCTCTTACTTTAAAAGGCCTCTAACTGATTTCGAGAAGCTCCTTTCAAAACAGAGACCACTGAAAGGATGCATTGCCCACATGTACTCCATTTTAGTTACCTTGGACTCAGACACACTTCACACTTACCAAACAGCATGGCACAAGGACTTGAATCGATCTTTTACCGAGGATCAGTGGGACCACATCTGGAAAATGACAAAGTTTCCATATCACTGACAGTTTGTGCAGCAGCTCAGAAGGTTCTGTTCAGATGATATATGACTCCAGTCAAGCTCTCTTATATTTCAGCCCGTGCCTCACCTTTTTGTTGGAAAAACTGTGGCAATAAAGCCACTTTTTTCCATAATTGGTGGGAATGCTATCACATACGGCAATTTTGGTCGTCAATTATACGCCTCATTTATACGATAAGTGGACTTACCTTTAGACGCGGCGTTGCTCCTTCTTGGCCACTGGTCGTGAGATGAACCTCCTGTAATGAAAAGAGAGTTAATTAACGTTCTGCTCACAGCTGCCAAATCATCTATAGGCCGATTTTGGAAGAGCACTAACCCGCCCACGGCTGCCTCCTGGCTCTCCCTTGTCTGGGACTATTTCATGTTGGAAAAATGTACTGTTTATTTCAATGCTTCTCGGAGTGAGAGGGAATTGTATAGTTCCTTAGATAAATGGTCCTTATTTTTGGAAAAGGTGGAGCAAAGGGAGTTGATTGTTTAAGTGGGTAATGGGAGGGTGTCATTCTATGTCCCCATGTTATACTGATTTCATTCTTTACTTAACCGTAGTGATTTGTACGACTGTCTCAAGCTTTATTGTTCATGTATTTTGAAATATTAAAATAATTTTTTAAAAAAACCAAAACCCACATATCCTTCTCTCCTGCCCCTCTGAACTCTCTGGAACCTTAGTTTCTTGGGGTCTCTGGTGATGGCATGGAAATAACTGAGGGTGTAGTGTCCCTCCTCCTAGTCATGTGATTGTTTTGGCGGGAAAGCCCCAGAGGGAGCAGGGGCACTCCTAGTCTATTAGAAAACTTTGAAAATCTTTTCTGCGACTGGCCTGTGCACATGCAGTCTCAATGTGTGTCTGCACAGAAGACCACTCGATGAACAACAGTTACAGCTAAGTGCAACCCTGTGGTGGGTTTTTTTGGTGCTATGTTTAAACCAGGCTGAAGTGTGTCTGATTTGCAGGGGAAGTTTTATTTAGGTAGGTATTGCTGATGCTATCCTATTTCCTTACCAGGAAAGGTTTATTGGTCAGACAGTACACTGCGGAAAATCAGCAGGGCTGCCCTGGATGGCTCCCAGTATGAAGATATCATTACTACAGGTAATGAAATGCTTTACCAGAACCCTCCTGGCCTCATCCTGGGTTCTTTCAGAAATTGATTCTGTTGGTTTTCTGTATGGGTGATTTGAAGGCTTTTTTTTTTTTGTAGTATAGTTTTCTCCAAGTTTATTACTAGATGCTTTTAAGTGGGAAAGGTCATAAACTTTTGGGTGGGCCTCAAGAACAGCAATCATTATGCTTTCCTACAGGGCTGCAGACCACAGATGGATTAGCAGTGGATGCCATCGGTCGCAAAGTGTATTGGACAGACACTGGAACCAATAGAATTGAAGTGGGTAACCTGGATGGGACAATGCGAAAAGTTTTGGTGTGGGAAAACTTGGACAGCCCGAGAGCAATTGCACTATATCATGAGATGGGGTAAGTGCTGGTAGCAGAATGCCTTGGACTGGGGAAAGGCAAAGGGAGAGGCGATACAGGAATATTAAATCTTCTGGCTTTCTTGTTAATAGCTGGTTGGCTTTCTCCTTTTCTGCAGGTTTATGTACTGGACAGACTGGGGTGAGAATGCCAAACTGGAGCGAGCTGGGATGGATGGCTCTAACCGCATGGTTCTTATCAGCAGCAACCTGGGCTGGCCCAATGGCCTAGCAGTGGATAAGACTGGATCACAGCTACTCTGGGCTGATGCTCACACTGAGGTTAGAATTCACATGAGAGATGTTGAGTGGTCCTTGGAGTCAGTTTTAATACTTTGACAGAAAGGATGACATGGGACTAATTAAAGACTGCTCACAATCTGAAAATAAATTCATGTATGAGTGTTAATCAAATGTCATATGACGACTTGCCTATGTGAAAAATCCATCGTGGATCAAAAGGTATCTGATATAACTGCTGATGCTCTTTTGGTACAGGCTCGTTTGCCTGTCCATCTATAAGTCACCCTATAAAATTATGATCACATTTATACAAAAGAAAAACTTATTAAAAGTATTTGTTTGTTTAAATAATTTTGCCCTGCTTTTCTCTCCTTTGGGGAGCCAAAGTGGCTCACAAAATACAATTTAAATTAACAAATGGGACACACACCAACTCCCAAGAATACTCTAAATCTTGGGCAGGCCGTGGATCCACTGGCCCAGCTCACTTCAAGGCCTCTGGCTGTGCACCGGCAAAATACCTGAAGATATAGAAGAAACAAACTCAGGCCTTGCTCTGCCTTTATTGTTGTTGTTACCAATGTTCCCTCTAAGCTGTGGAGTCTTGTGAGCAAGAATCCGGCTTTGTGAGCTACTGGCATTAAAGTTGTGAGTGAGCGATTTGGCTACTGCATAAATTACTTTGCTCTGGAGCCATCCTCCCTAAGCTAAGACAAAAATGTGTGAGCCGGAGGCTAAAAAACTGAGCTAGCTCACACTAACTCAGCTTAGAGGGAACACTGGTTGTTACCATCAAGTCACAGCCAACTTATGGTGACTCTGTAGGGTTTACAAAGGAAGAGATGAACAGAGGTGATTTGCCATTGCCTGCCTCTGCATAGCAACCTTGGACTTCCTTGGTGGTCTCCCATCCAAGTACTAACCAGGGTCAACCCTGCTTAGCTTCTGAGATCCGACAAGATCAGGCTATCCGGGGCTATTCAGGTCAAGGCTGTTGCTCTGCTACTGCTAGCAAAAAGCTCCCCAGCTTCCAACCCTGCTAGGGAGTCCTTTTCCCACTTGTTAGCTCCTCTCAGCAGAACAAAAGTTCATGAGTTAATGGTTCTCTTTCTCTGTGTGGCTTTAATATATACAGCCACCATAATTGGGCTTCTTTTGCACTGGACCCTCATTTATGATGGTCTGCAGCCCCCTGAAGGGTTGTATGAGGCACATGACCCCATGTTTGGTATAATATGACACAACGTAGCAAGTCGTCAGATAAAGGGATACCATTTGATATACATGTATGCGAGTCCAGAGTGTTGGGAATATTGCATATGATAGAGTCATAACCTTTTTCCAGAGAGTCTCTGAAAAGGAATAAAAGTTCATTATAGCTCTCTTCTTTAGCGTATTGAGGCTGCAGACCTGAATGGCGCACACCGCCGCACCCTGCTCTCCCCAGTGCAGCACCCTTATGGCCTCACTCTACTGGATTCCTACATCTACTGGACTGATTGGCAAACTCGTAGCATTCACAGAGCTGACAAAGATACTGGAGCCAATGTCATCTTAGTCCGGGCAAACCTGCCTGGCCTGATGGACATTCAGGCTATTGACAGGGGGCGCTCTCTCGGTAAGTTTCCAGGTTTCATTCATGCCAAAGAAAGTCCCAAGATCTTGGCCCGGGATTCCTTTCAGAAGAAACCACTGCTGCAGCTCTTGGAAAATGGAGAATTGGGTATAGAAGGAACAGAACTATTTCTGCTCTGTTCTCCCAAGCCCATGCCCACTACTGATGGGAAGCGTGACTAATGTTATTCATTATAGACTTAATTCTTGAAATTTTCTCTTTAAAGCTTGTGATTCTTAAGTCAGAGGGCCTACTTGGTGTCCATGGTCTCCCTTCATTGCTATTCAGGCTTTAAAGACCCTGTTTATAAAAACTACTAAAACCCTGGCAAACTTTAATCTATTAATGCTTCCTGATTTTTATCACACTCCTGACTTTATCCTGTGATTCAGAGGCTAGTCACTGGTCTTATTTTGCCACGGGAGGGAATTTTCTCACAGTTTAGAATTGTGTTGTTGCTGCCATGGAGATGGCAAATGACAGTGCAAAATCAAGATCCTCTGCTGCCTAACTGTTGATCAGCTTGGAATGATGGCAAGTTTCCAATATTCAGAGTCTTTAGAGGACTTTCCTTTCTGAAATCCTATCCATTTATCCCTCTAACTTCTCCCATGACCCTCCAAAAATGATTAAAGTGTGCTAGGTAGGTAGCTCTAATAGAGACCTATAGACTCTAAGGAGCAAGGTTAATTGCCTGGAAAATGCATGTTCAGAACTGCAGAAAAATGTTGAAATAGTCACGATGTCAAGATTGGCTTTTCCTTTCTCCTTTTTCCTAAGGTGCTAACAAGTGCGGAATGAGGAATGGAGGTTGCTCACATCTCTGTTTGCCGAACCCCAAAGGTTTCTCCTGTGCCTGTCCTACTGGTATCCAGCTGAAGAGTGATGAGCAAACTTGTGACCCATCTCCTGAAACATACCTGCTTTTTTCCAGTCGTGGCTCCATCCGGCGTATCTCACTAGATACTAATGATCATACTGATGTTCATGTTCCGGTCCCAGAGCTGAACAATGTCATCTCTCTGGACTACGACAGTATGGATGGCAAGATTTACTACACAGATGTCTTCTTGGATGTCATCAGGTAGATAACCTCAAGCTCCCTGTCTGCATATTAAGTAATTACCTAAAACGGCTCTTCTTTACTTGATTGATCTGTAGGTTACTGGGGCTTCTTCTATGACGGGATTGTTGAGTAGACTAAGGAGTCCTTTCATCATTCACTGTGGTATTAACTTTCTTCCAGGCGAGCAGACCTGAATGGCAGCCATATGGAGACAGTTATTGGCCATGGACTAAAGACAACAGATGGTCTGGCAGTGGACTGGGTGGCCAGAAACCTCTACTGGACAGACACAGGCCGCAACACAATTGAAGTTGCACGACTAGATGGCAGCTGCAGAAAAGTGCTAATTAACAACAGTTTGGATGAGCCTCGAGCAATTGCTGTCTTTCCCAGGAAGGGGTAAGTCTGGAGTCAGCTAAAGACAGGTGTTTCTATGGATAAGATCACAGAGACAGTATGGAGGACAAAAGGGAGGTACTCTAAAATGCAGACTCATTTTGAGACTTCCAGAAGCACTTGTTTGGTAGGGAGGGGTTCTCTTGCCAGCAGATCAGTTCATGAACAAGCAGCCCATCTTCAGGTACAGCAGAATGGCTAGTTGGGCAGGGCTTATTTCAAGCAGCTGTCTAGAACCCTTTCTGCCAGGGGTTCTGCTCATGTCTAAACACCCTGGACAGTGGGGGGACCGGGGGTGGGGGGGGAGAAGGCTGCAAAGGCAAGGAAGCATTGCAGTTTGAAGCTTGCAAGGAATCCTTTCCAGTCAGCTGCAACTGTCTGGAAGAGGCTGTTGCCTCTTGAAAGAGAAAGACAGGAGGCTAACAGCCAAGTGACCCAGCCAACAGCTCTGCTCATTGGGAAGGAGCCCAGCCAGTTGCTTTGCTTGGCACACTAGTCTTTTAGTAGTAACCCTGGTACTACTATATGACGTGTGAATTGCATACCAGGAAAAGTTAGCAGCAGTGTTTGGAGAAGGAAAGCTGGTGTCAAGTCAGAACTGCTGGTGTTCAGGCACCCTAATTGTGTGTGTGCGTGTTCACCTTTCAGCCTGTTTTTCCCCACCTTCAGATACCTCTTCTGGACAGACTGGGGGCACATTGCTAAAATTGAGCGTGCAAACTTGGATGGTTCTGAGCGCAAGATATTGATCAACACTGATTTAGGCTGGCCCAATGGTCTGACCTTAGATTATGACACCAGAAGGTGAGTATAGCATTGCTAGTGACATAGTAAATTAGAGGTGTGCATTTTGGGGTGTGGGTGGTTCGACTCAGCCAGAGTGTTTCTTTTGTTTTTAACATAACTTGAGGCAGACGTACAAATTCAAATATATGGGAGGGGGGGAATAGGTTTGTTTGGGGCAGGACGTCAGGAATAGGAAGGAAGTTGTTCTTACTTCGTTGTTTTCTGTTCTTCTAGAATTTATTGGGTAGATGCTCACCTGGACCGCATAGAGAGTGCTGATCTCCATGGAAAGCTGCGCCAAGTGTTGGTCAGCCAAGTGGCTCATCCCTTTGCCTTGACACAGGTACAAAGAAACTGGGTAGTGAATACTGGTAGTAGGTGATGTGAAAGACCTCAACCTGAGACTCTGTAGAGTTGACAATACTGATTTTAACAGACCAAAATCCAAAGAAGCAGGTTGTTTTAATGTGAGTAGTGGTGAAGATGATGTTTTGCTCTTTCATTGTCTGTTTAGTCTCCTATGAGCAGGCTTTTGTTATTGGTACACTTTCCTAATGTGTTTTTGTTTTTGAGCAGCAGGACAGATGGCTTTATTGGACTGACTGGCAAACAAAATCTATCCAGCGAGTGGACAAATACTCTGGTCGGAACAAAGAGACAGTGTTGGCCAATGTTGAAGGGCTTATGGACATCATTGTGGTCTCTCCTCAGAGGCAAACAGGTACATGCAACAATACTGGTTCCTTAATGGTGAACTTGCAGCCAAACAGATTGCATACATAGTAATCTCCTAATAGGTCCTGAAAAAAATTGCAGTATTGAAAATATGTAAGGCAAGTTCTGAATGCCCTGGGTACTTCATTTGGCACAGAGGGAACCCCCAAAAGGGAAGAGGAACTGCTAAAAACATGACCAAAATAAATGACAATCCAATTTACATACCTTGGTTTATTTATAGTTAACTTATATATAGCTTATTTATAGTTGCCCTCTTTAAGCAGAGCTTGGCTGCATAGAAATGGTTCATGCTTTGCTCATAACATACAAGACAAATCATACTCGTACAGTCAAATGCAGGTGTATACAAAGGTTCGTACTACATATGGTGACAAGGCAAGGTTGTCCGTTCGGTAACATTAATGTATTTCTTCATTTCGCTGATTGATTCTCTTCCCTTACTTAATGCCGAGGTTGTGATGATTCTGTGGGTGATAGGCTTTCATATTGGTCCTTGTTCTTGACCATCTGGCCAGCATTTCCTGGTAAGAATATGAAACCCTTGCGGTTGGGAAAAGAAAGCCACACCCTGTGCTAGAACTTTTGTCTGTATCCTTCAGGTACAAATGCTTGTGGAGTCAACAATGGAGGTTGTACCCACCTCTGCTTTGCCAGGGCTACTGACTTTGTTTGTGCATGTCCAGATGAACCAGATGGACAACCCTGCTCTGTTGGTAAGTTATTTGGGGTGTATGCTTCTGTTTATGAGCCACAGTCTGTATTCCTGCTTAACCAGTACAGTGTTGTTGTGTGCTCTTAAACCAGACAGCTTCAGACAATAAAGTAGCATGTATTGTAGAATTTCTCCTTGGCAAAGCATGCTTTGTGATGGAAATGCCTCCATGCAAGAGACCTTTATTTTGTCTCATCTTGTCTGTCAAACGTCTTGCGCACTTGAAATTCCCTCCCACATCCCGGTTGCATATTTCAGCACAGTCTCAGGAGAATACAGCTCAAAGTGGTTTTTTTAATTTCATTGTGTGCAGGACCATTTAAAAAGTACCTGCATATTAACACTGAGGTACTGCTTAGGGAATTGTTGCAGATTAAACAAAGAACTCTCTAGTTTATCTTTGGCTGTGTCCACACAGTTGTAACTTGTAGTTAGTAAACCACTTCTGCTACTTCTGCGTAAGAACATCCTATGTATTACCCAAATGTTAATTACCTTTATTAGAAGATCTCTGTTTTACCGTGTCTTAGTTCTTCTGTATATATTTGGTTAGTCAGAATTCTGGCCTGTTTGTCTGTTTTGGAACTTGCAAATTGCTAATTTCCCCATATCTGAAACACCATAGGGCCTAATTATCTTTCCTGCCTCAGGTTCTGTTTTTCTTTCTTCTGTAGTTCCTGGCATGGTGCCGTTAACTGTGACCACCAGCACAACTAAGAAGAGTCAGACTGTGGCTAGTAGACCAGTCTCAACAACAACTAAGCCTCACACATCCTTGGAAACAGCTGAAGGAAAGTGAGTGGCTTTGCAGACTAAAATGTGAATGTGAAACAAGAGTAGGCGGGTTCCAGTTTCCTTTGTAGATTCTCCCCCATGGAAAGAAACTTCCCAGTTTTAGGCCCCATAAAATGGAGTTCCTGCACTACTTTGTAGGATGAAGACAAGGGAGGATAGAGTTACACGGTTGTTTTACCATTTACAGTCATTCTGAAGTTTGAATCATTCTGTTTAACTAGCTATTGTAATCTTCTTTCCCAATAGTGAAAGAGGTTACTGAATTACATAAAGTATTCATTGATATTCCAAAAGTACTATTTGTATTAAATGTTATTTGGGTACATAAAAGAGGGCTTTATTGTACTCTGTGTTGCACTCCTTTGGTTCACCCCAGTGTGGTTCAGTCCTTTACAGTCAAGTGACTAGCTGCATTTTGTTTTGAAGGTGACCATTTTGTACCTTTCTGTTGTACAGTTGTTCTCACAAAGAGGCTGGCCAAGGTCTGTGCACCCATGCAGAAGAAGCTGTCCTAGCAACCACAGGTATGTTACTTTTCATTGTCCCAGGCTACTCCAGTGTTTTTTCAGTGTAAAATACTGAAAACTCAAACATGAAGTGAATTTACTGCAATAAGTTTAGCAACCCAGAAATGTGGTTTTAATGTTTCCAGGTAGCGAATAATGTATTAATGTGTTTGCTTCATGCATTTTCCCAGCCACCAACTCAGCTCAGCTCAGGAAATACAAAGAAATGTTGATCTGACAAGAAGTTTGGCAGTATTTGAGCAGCTTCTATTTTCATTATATTTTCATAAAACTTTTATTTAAAATATATATGGGGCTGTGTTTTCACTAGTTCCTTGCTCCCACTGCAAAAATCTACAGTAATCCCGAGAGTCCTCTGTCCCCTAGAGAAGCATTTTGGGGAACTTAGTGGGCTTCAGTCAGAGAGAGAGGATTGGTTAACCCCCCCCTTCCCTGCAGAAGTGACTCACGCCAGTGCCTCTGTCCCCTAGAGAAGCATTTTGGGGGACTTAGTGGGCTTCAATCAGAGAGAGAGGATTGGTTAAACCCCCCCCCCCCCGCAGAAGTGACTCACAACGGGGGGGGATGGGATTCAACCCCTTTAATTATGATGGCGATTGTATTATTGTAAGAGTGAATGATTAGGGGATATGTGATTGTTAATTTCAGACACTCCAAGTGCATACAGTAGGGAAGGAACAAGGTGTTCCCTGCATGTGAATCTGAAAGATAACCATGTATAGATATTCTTTCTGTTGTACTACATTCCACCCAGAACTAAGCATATATATGAAAATACTTGCTGAAAATAGGATCCTGACAATGCCTCATTCCTTTGTTTATGACAGACTTATGCTAAAGTGAATTATATACTGAAGGAGCACTGCCGGAAAGATTAATAGGTTCCATTATCCCATTATACCCTTCAGTCTTTCTCCTGAGTATCTTGAAGCCGTATGTCTTGAAAATACATAAAGCTCTTGTGATCAATTTGTTTATAACAGCACTTATTCTTTTTGCAAACACAGTGGACTGTTGCCCACAGTAGAAGAATGGCTGCTGATTGTTTGGCAAATGAATGAGCTGATCTTTTTGCAAACATTTGTGGAAAGGAACAAATGAGATGGGTTGCTCCTTGATCAACTAGGGCCCCGGTCACACGCGAGGATTTGGGCCGGGAGAGGGACAGATCGGATGCGCGGCAAATGGGCGCGATCCCACGGCAACATCTGGGAAGCGTTGCGTGCCCGTCACCGATCCGTCCCTCCCACCCAAAACCCCGCACCAAAAAAGAACCACCTACCTGGGTGGTTCATCCGGAAAGGCTGCGGCAAGTGCGGCCGTGGGATCGCCGGTGCGTCCTTCTGCCGGCGCATCCCCGGCTCCTGGCCAAACTGCGCATGTGTGAGCATGCGCAGTTCGCCAGCCTCCCCCTCCCACCGTCACTTTCTCCCTGGCATCTGATTGTGCCGGGGAGCAATGGTGCCACAGCTCCGGGGATCCGTGGGATCCCGTCGCGGCGTCTTTAGTTTGGTGCGGCTCAGATTAGCCACACTTCGGCCGTCGTTTTTCCTGCCGTGTGGCAGGGACCTAGGACTGTTAAAGAAGTATCAGAAGTACAGAAATTAATGGTGTGATATTTCTGTAAATGAGGCTTTGTTTGCAAGTGTGATAAAATATTGTTTTGTAATATTTTTAGTTGTTTCAGTAAAATATTTACAAACACACACACAGGTTTTTACAAAGGTGAAGTTATCTATACAGCACAAGTCTGTCATCCTTCATCTTACCCTTGTCTTCTTTCAGGAGAAGGACTGCATGTCAGTTACATTATTGGAGGCCTCCTTAGTGTTTTGATCATTCTGCTGCTAATTGGTGCAGTGATTACATACAGGTAATTTCTTTATCTTTTGTTCTGTTTCTCTGCCCTTAAGTATTTGCTCAGATCGCTTTCAACAAAGCTGAGGAGAGTAAGTTCCTCAAGAAGTTAGGTGTCTTAGTTTTCAGCAGTTGTTTTCAGAGGCTAAGTGAAGAAGAAAAGTTAGAAACACAGAACATAAAGGTTAAGATGCTAATACTCCCAATGAAATTGCTGAGCGGTCGGGTTAGATAAAAGGAAGTACTTCTTCACCCAAAGAGTGATTAACACTTGGAATTCACTGCCACAGGAAGTGGTGGCGGCTACAAGCATGGACGGCTTCAAAAGGGAATTAGATAAGCATATGGAGCAGAGGTCCATCAGTGGCTATTAGCCACAAGGTATAGATAGGGACTCTGGGGCAAGTGATGCTCTGTCATCTTGGTGCTTGGAGGGGTCAACAGTGGGATGGCTTCTAATGTCCTGGCCCCACTGGTGGACCTCCTGATGGCACTGGTATTTCTGGCCACTGTGTGATACAAAGTGTTGGACTGGATGGGCCTTGGCCTGATCCAACATTGGCATCTCTTATGTTCTTATGTTCTTATGTTGCATTTCTTACTAGTGCTGTTGGCAGCAAGCAGTTCTAGTCTCCCATTGGCCTGTGAAATCCCAGCATTGATCACATGGATGATACGGAGTACATTCAGCAGCAACAGATACTCACATTTTCCTCTTATAGAAAGTGTTGATTCTTCTAGCTCTTGTTTGTGTTGCTTGGAAATCATACATATGGTGGTAGTGAAATATGCATATGCCTTAAGCTGAAGCAGTGGGTAAAAGTGTTGGACCAGGATCTAGGAGACCCCAGGTTTGATTCCCCACTCTGCGATGACAGCTTGATGGGTGACCTTGGGCCAGTTACCCACTCTTAGCCTACTCTACCTCGCAGGGTTGTTGTGAGGATAAAAAGGAAGAGAGGGAATGAAGTAGGCCTCTTTGAGTCCCCAATGGGGAGAAAGGCAGGGTATAAATGAAATAAATAAATATACAGAATTACTTTCTCTCTGATGGTCTAGGGTGAAATCTTGGCTGTAGTTCCTCCAAACTGTGGCAGTTATACCTGAATAATGTTGTATTCCTGCAGGCACAAAAAGTCCAAGTTCACAGATCCTAGTCTGGGTAACCTTACCTACAGTAACCCTTCCTACCGGACATCTACCCAGGAGGTGAAAATTGAAACCGTTCCAAAGCCAACTATGTATAATCAGCTATGCTATAAGAAGGAGGTAAGAGCTGGTTTCAGAATTCCGGAAAGCAATGTGAAGCTACTGTAGTTTTAAAAGCTGGTTTGAAATTTGGCAGTTCATTTTTTTCTTCATCCTAGGCAGATCATAGTCACCTTAAAAAAACAAAAAAACACTTCCTCACCTCACACTTCCAGAAGACCACTGATATGGCCCCTGTTATTTAACCAGCAATATCTTTTGGTATTTTCATATCCAAGGCTCTTGGTGAAGATGGCAGCCTCACACCCACACTCCTGTTACTTTAATTGTGTTAGAGAATATGCTTATGTACTGCATGGATTGGCAGTGGGTTGGAGTAGAGTATTGCAATTGTTGCAATTGTTGAGAGCCCTTTTGTATGGGTGATGAAGGGCAAGTGATTGGCCATGATTCTTTAGCACTTAGTTTCTCCTTTGTCTTTCTTCCTCAGCATCTTTCTCACCCCTCTGATAGCCTTTCACCTTTCCTCTTTTGACTTCTGCCCACAGCCTCACATCAGGTATCACTGCTCGGTGTTTGTGCAACTTCCACTTCCCTTTTTCCTACAGTGCTGAGTGGCCTAATCTTGACCTATATTACCTGCTGCTTGGCTGGCTTTCTGCGTGTGTGTGTGTGTGTGTACATGTGCATGTGCACACCACTGAAATCTGCTGTATTTGTGTGCTGGGAAAAGACTTCCCTAGTGGACACCCTTTAAACTTTGCATAAGTCCTTTTAAAACAATGATTAGCATTTTAAAAAGGGTCTAACTTTGCATAAGTCCTTTTAAAACAATGTTTAGCATTTTTAAAAGGGTCTGTATACCTTAACCAAGGGGTATGTTCACCCAAAGATTTCTTCCCTGATATCATGAAGTGCAGTTATTACTTACAGAATAGTCTCCAGGGTCTTGAATAATGTGACAGTTACCTTTCCTCCCTGTCAATGTCATGTTCATATTTTAAAATTATTACTAGTGCAGCTGACTGTATAATAGATGTTTATCCTTCTTAAGAGGCTTTTGCATTATAATTATCTAATGTGCACTAGCCATTTAGAGTTGTACCTTAAGATACACTCCTATTTTTAATGCTCTACCAGCTTCCACCTATGCCTGTGTTCTTTTTCCTCCTTTTTTTCCTGAGATGTTGTTTGTTCCTGTTCTCATCGTCATTTATAATTTATCCTTTCTCATCAGCTGAGGGATCCCAGTTTGTACTGGAATTTCTCACAGCAGTTGGGTAAACACAGCAGTGTTAAATCTTGGTAATGTTTCATACCTGCAGAAATCTAAGAGTTTGAGCATATTTGTGAAGACTGTCTTTGTCTGGTGTTCGGCTATAATCCTGAAAAGATTCCCCCCCCCCCTTCCATCCATGATCTGTGATTTTTGCTCTCATTATCAGGTTTGTCAGAAACTGTCAAGCTTGAGAGACCTCTGTGGTTTGGAGTTAGATCTTTTTTAAAAAAATCTGTTGGTGGGTAGGTTTTGCTTATTCTTAGCATCTCAGTAATCAGTATTTTTTAGGTCAAAATAAATTTTTCTAACTTGTCAGTTTACCTAGTATATCTGTTTATATCCACCTTTCCAATATTACCATAGTATGTGGTTTGGGTTGGTTACTTGGGTCATCTGGAGCAATTTTTCTCAGTAGCTACATTTCTTCTTTTTTTTAGGCCTCCCAGAGGGGATTTTTTATTGCATTTTTTAATAGACTACAAATTACAATGAAAAATTGGGAACGGGTAACTACATCTAGGGAAAAAGGAAAGAAAACCACTACTAACTAAAACCCCAAGTATAGGAGATCGTAACAATAGCTTATATAAATGTGCCCCATGGCTAGGAGCCTTTTACCAAGGTGGCAACCTGTTGTCCCTCCTCCTTTCCGCTGGTGCACAGATCACATTCCCGGGAGGTCCAGGAGATGCGTCCGCCAGCATGTCACCATAAACCAGAAGTCCACCACATTTCTTCTTAGTGGCACACTGTAGTCTGTATAGTGGTGTAACATGCAAGAAGATGTAAAAACCCAGAAATTGTGAAACCAGTTTTTTTCCTGGGGGGATGGGACACAGAATGTGCATGGGGGTATTTATTTATTTAGAAATCTCTGTGCCATCTTTCCATAGGACCTGCTGAAGGCAGCTTACAAACTCAAGCATAATAAAAACAGAAAATACCATAAATTTTAACAGTTAAACTATTAAAAAGCCAGTAGGAAAGTCTTTCAGTAAATGGTAGACTATTATGGTTGATACGAACTCCATAAGAGCCCTCTTTTGGGCAAGTACGGTGTAGTACTAAAGGTCGTTCAACTAATCTGTTCCCTTTGCAAAAAGGGGTTAGGCAGGGATGTCTTTTGGCTCCCTTTCTATTCAATTTGTATCTTCAAGAGATGGCGCAAAGGCTGAACAAACAAATTTTTCATTATCCCATGCTGGTGTCCATTCTGGTTTCTGCCCTGCTCTATGCCAATGACACCATTTTGTTAGCAAGAACTCTTGTAGGATTTTGTCACCTCATGAAGGTCTTCTCTGTTGCAAAGAATGACTGGTAATTAATCATACTAAATCTAAGGTGATGGAATTCTCCAAATATAGGTCTTGTAATGTTTTGAACTGGTATATAGATGGGAAACCTATCAAGCAAGTTAGTAAATTTAGGTATTATGGGGTAGTTTTTCATGTGACTATGAAGTGGTCACATCATCTTACAGATGTGTACTCCAAGCTGCAATAGCAATGAAGGTGATTGTCCAATATATTTTTTTTACATGAAAGGTGGACAATTTGTCTCTGGAGCTATAACAATATTTAATAGCAAAATTGGGTCACAGTTTCTTTATGGAGCCCCTTTTTGGGCGGAGGCCGCTTGGGAAAAAATAGATAAACTTTTATTGCAGTTTTTGCATAGGATAACAGGAGCACCAAAGGCAGTCATACGTGTTATTCTGCATGCAGAATTGGCACAACGTTCCTTGGGGGCCCAAGTGTGTGCTGCAATGTTTTGGCTTTGGCTAAAAGTATACTTTGCAACAGTGCAGAGTGGTTATCTGTATTATTTTAAAAATGATAGATATGATAGACATGACTGCATCTATTGGGGATATCCATAGCTGATGTTGATAGCTTAGGGATGACCGTTTCATGAACCATTATAATAAAAAGCCTGTATGAATTAGATTTCTTAAGTATTAGTAGGAGATCCCGTAGAGCAGGGGTGCTGAACTCATTTGTTATGAGGGCCAGATCTGACCCTCATGCCAGGTAGCAGAGATATAAACTTTATAAAAGGACACAGACAAACACAAAGATTTTTTAAACTTTAAATAAAACATGCTTAAAACACTAGCAATTTTGCCATATTTTGTCTATTTAACAGTCTCTGATAACTGACACTTCTGCTCAGAATTATTGCATCAAAATGTCTGTGCTGTAGCAATCTTGAGTATGCTGTTCAGGTGTGTATCTGTAAGCTGCAAACGTACTTTTGATTTATTGACATTTATTACAGAAATCATATGCTAGGTGTTCCTAGCATAGGACCAAGGGAAAACCATGAAATGGCTGGGCATTGCAACCTTTTGTACATAAGTTGCTTCATGTGCTCATCAAGAACATGAGAAGGCATCCTGACACAGACTGAGGGCCATGTGTTTGTGAAAAAAGCTATACTTTTCCTCAGAGAAATAACTACCAACTTCCTACAAAGGGGGTGAACTTGGTCTGGACACATACTCTCAGTCTAATCCACCTCAATAGCTTATTGTTATTCCGCCTCTAAAATAGTTCACATTGCTTTCTTACTGAAAAAAGACTGGATCATGAGGGCATGAATACAGTGAAAAGGGGGAGGGAACCCAGTTGCACCCAGGAGAGCCCTGGCACGACAGGCCCAACAAAACACATACACACACACACACACAGTAGCAAGGCACAAAAAAGCTCATACCTTGAACAAAACTTTGTTGGTATTAAAGGCGCTTGGTATTTCTCCAGTGTGATTGAGGCAGCCCAGCAAAGAACACTCTCCCTCATTCCCTCCCTCCTTTCAGGGAGGAGCCTCAGCCAGTGGAAGGAAAGAAAGGCTTCCCTTTGTCTCCTGCAGCCTGGCCAGGAAGCAAGCTCTGACTGTTCCCTCCTTCCCCCTGAGAGGAGGAGGGGGAGGAGCCTCAGCCAGTTCTTTACCAAACTCTCAATCGCATAGGAGAGCCTTGCCTATCAATCTCTCCTGTGTGATTGAGAGAGACTGGTAAAGCAAGCTGTAACATGGCAGCAGCAGCAGAACTTCAAATGGAAGTGGGAAACAGCCAGGGCCTTGCGGGCTGGATTGGGGCCCTCTGAGGGCCTGATCCGGCCTGCAGGCCGTATGTTTGACACTCCTGCCACAGAGTATGTTCTCCAGAGTATGTTCCCGTAGAGTATGTACCTGGGTCTTTCCCTGTCAAATTCCTTGCCATTATATTTTGAGTTTTTGACAGTACCCAAGTATAGGAGACAATTTATGTTGGCTCGACTGAATGCTGTCCCTTTGGAAGAAATGATAGGCTGTTAGGGATAGGGTTGCCAGCCTTCAGGTGGGCCCTGGGGATCTCCCACTTTTACAGCTGATCTCCAGCTGACAAGGATCAGCTCCCCCAGAGAAAATGGCTGCCTTGAAGAGTGGACTCTATGGCCTTGTACCATGCTGAGGCCCCTCCCCTTCCCAAACCCCACCCTCTCCTGGATCCACCCTCAAAGCCTCCAGTTATTTTCCAACCCAGACCTGGCAACTCCAGTTAGGGAGGCTTTGTAATTGCACACAGCAGAAAGGACTGGCACTCTAGAACATGGTTCATTTGAATGTGCCCTATTTATTTCATTCAGGCAGCACTGGATCTCCACTTTTTTACAAGATATGGCAGTGTTACCTTCTTCACAAAGGATTGCTAAACTATTGGCCAGAACAGAATTTAAAACTACCCTGGCAGTAGTAAAGCTTTTGTCAATTGTTATTAAACATAAAAATAGGAGGGTTGATATTTAGTTGATATTAAGTTATTTGGCCTACAAGTGTAAGCCATTCAAAGAATAGATTCATTAAAGAATAAGCCAGCATGAGCATAAAAAATCATAAAACCTTGAGCAGCTTAAAAGGAGTCTCATGAAAGAGTTTTCAAGCTGGAAGCAGACTACAAATTACATGTAATAATTTTTATCACATAAAATGCATCATTTGGATGTGTTCCCTTTAAGCTGAGTTAGTGTGAGCTTGCTCACAGTTTTTTAGCCTCTGGCTCACACATTTTTGTCTTAGCTCAGGAAGGATGGCTCCAGAGCAAACTATGCAGTAGCCAATTTGCTCACTCACAACCTTAATGCCAATAGCTCACAAAGTAGAATTTTTGCTCACAAGACTCCACAGCTTAGAGGGAGCATTATTTACTATTTGACACATTAATTAAACTTTTAAAAGTTTCTAATGGAGCTGAGTGGTCCTGGCTTGTAGCAGGAGGCTGCGCTCCTTTTAATGCCTTGCCATGAGTCAGGCTTCCATTGGTTCTCATTCTCTGCTTTGCTGTTTGACTAAGCACATCTCATGCTGTTGTCTCCATCTACAGGCTGGCCCTGATCACGACTACACCAAGGAAAAGATCAAGATTGTAGAAGGGATATGTCTCTTGTCCAGTGATGAGTCTGAATGGGATGACCTCAAACAGATACGGAGTTCTCGGGGATGCATTCTCCGAGACCATGTCTGCATGAAGACTGACACTGTCTCAATCCAAGCCAGTTCTGGCTCACTGGATGACACTGAAACTGAGCAGTTGTTGCAGGAGGAGCAGTCAGAATGCAGCAGCATCAGTGCAGCAGCTACTCCAGAGCGGCGTGGCTCCCTCCCAGATACAGGCTGGAAGCATCAACGCAAACCTTCAACTGAGAGTGAGGTCTAAAGCACATGCAGAGACATTTGTCCGGCCTCCTCAGTCATCCTTAGGAGTGATGAAATTGGTTGTTGCCTGCTATTTGAGGAGGGACTTGGAGCCCAGAGACTGCCTTTTGCCAAGGAGCCTGAGCTAGACTGTGCCTATGTGGCTGGTTGGATGCAATCCAGAGACCCTTTTGGATCACTTTCAATGTTTATTTATATGTTTCCTTTCCCTAGAAGCTGTGATGTTAAATTCAGTAGCAGCTTTTCCAGCTGAGTCTGATGAAGCTTTCATTTGGTCCAGTGCACAAGCTGGTCAAGGACTCTGTGCCACCATCAGCCATATTGGAGTGGCATTTCTGAACTATATCAATTCCTGATACCCAAGACCTCTATTCAGAGACCATTGGAACTAATTGGGTTTGCACTGCACTCTTTTTACCTTTAGGCAAAGGTGTTGGGACCAGGTGGTGAATGAGAAATAAGGAGGTGATGTGATGTTAACAGCCTGTTTTTTCTGCAGATAGTTGTGTAGGGAGAGCACCTACATCTGTAATTGATTTTTGCAGGTCCACTAAACATCACTGCCATCTTTTCAAGCTGGAAAGCCACTGCCAAATCCAAACCAGGGTATGAGGAGTTCAAGGGATAAAGCACTCAGTCTGTTGCTGGCAATAGACATTGCTCCTGCTGTGTCCAGTTCATTGTGCCAACCCCCCTATTCCCTTTCTAAAACACACTTTTTGTTCTGGTAGATGGAGCTTGCATATATATTGGGGGGGGGGGCTCGTTTTACTGTGCTTCCCTTAAGCAAGGAAAGTGCTGGATGCAACTGGATGCAACTCTTTGTTAGTAAATTCACACAGGACTATCCTGTGGAAATGTGTGGTTCTGAAAACAAAAGTTGGCCTGTGGAAGTCCAATAGATTACTTTGCAAATGGAATACAATTGGAAATTAGGTGTACTCAAATGCCAAATACATCCTTCAGCCCCTACATGGCTGCTGCTTGAGGTGAAATGGTACTTGCCATGTGGGTTGAGCAGTGAGAATGTCTTTGTCAGGTGACGGTACGTGCAACCAAACTGCACTGGGCAAGATAGCACTCCCATTGCAAGGAAGTCACATTCTCCCAGCACTGTTGGCTGTACAGGATTTAGTCTTCAGGAACGAAGCAACACTTCTCCATGCCCCAACTTGCAAGTGCCTCTCCTGTGATCCAGTGAATGCTGCATGGGCTGTGATAGTTTGAGGACATCATTGTGGATTAATGACATAAGCTTTCTGAGTCTGTACCATTCTGTGATCAATTGTTCCTTGCTTAAGTGGGGAAGGAAGAGGGATGCCATTTCAACAGAAAACAATAAGAACACCAGCAAGGGGATTCCCATTTCCTCGTCAAAGCTGCTCATTTGATTACAACATTTTTTTCATCTCTCAAAAGTTCTTTGGGGGGGGGGTGTATGCTTCTCCCTCTTCCCCATAGGCATGGCTGCTGCTCTGCGTAATTATTTCATTATCAAAGCTACATTCACCCTCATGCATTCTGCAGCGTAAAACATTGTACATATACACTTCAAAACATAATACCTGCACATAACATTTTTATATTAATTTAAAATATATTTTACTTCATTTATACTCCACTTTTCTCCCCAGAGGGAACCCAAAGTGGCTTACATCATTCTCTCTTCACACAAGTTCCTTCTCAGTGAACCACAGGCTACATCAGACTAGCCATGCCTCTTCCCTCTCAACCCAAAGCATCACTCACCTGGAGAACAGGAAGATTGTCCTGAGAGAAACTGTTATGTAGGCCAACTTCAAGGCAGCCAGTCTTGAGGCAAGTATGGCCAACCTGACAGTTTTAATTAACACTACCATTCACAACTCTTAGCTGGCAGGGATAATCTAACATACTTTCTTATCTTAGGGAAGACACACATTAAAAATCTTCCCTGTTTGTGTTCTGTATTTCAAGGAAATACATTCAAAGGGATTCTACTGCAGAGTCAATTAGCAAAGCTGACCTTTGCTTAAAAGTTCCCACTATTTTTGACAGGCCATTTTTGTATACATCTCTGTTTTACCATCAAAGGCAAATAAGTTTTCTGACTGTCCAAATTCAGGGGTGTGTTTTCTCTATCACTATTAGTCATTTATTTCATTATGCTTTTAGCATTTGTTATATCTGCTTTTTTGTAGCTACCTTATCAACTAAGTGTCATTACTCTCAGTTAATTCCCATGACACAGATCCATGTACTGAACCACACTGGCATTCATTCCTACTTTTATAACGATCTATCTAACTTCCACCCAGTCTCAAAGCCATTTAATCTACTGTTTCTTCTCTTGCAATGTCAGCATAGTGGAAGAGGGCGTGACGAA
The DNA here is from genome assembly GCF_001447785.1 of Gekko japonicus. Lineage (NCBI taxonomy): Eukaryota > Metazoa > Chordata > Lepidosauria > Squamata > Gekkonidae > Gekko > Gekko japonicus. The sequence goes on from NW_015159712.1 coordinate 158,151, forward strand.
AGAGCCCTCAGTCATTACTGTCTGTCTGTCCTTTCCTATCCTGTCATTGTGTGTGTGTGTATTAAACTCCATCAAGTCGCTTCTGACAATGAATTAATGTCATTATGGAGATACAAGCAGTGACAAGGCAGCAGCTTTAAATCCAAACTCAGTGGCGCCTCATCGAGTGATGAAAATACATGAATCGATATAGCAAGTGGCTATATATAACCCACTCCTCTCAGGAACTTAAGATGGCTTACATTGGTGTTAGCCTATGTTACAGGGCTGTCATCAGCTGATAGATGATATTCATATAAGTTTTATGCCTAAATGGAAATCTGAATCCAGGTCCAAGTGCAGATCTCCCCAGTTCAAGTCCAACACTCAGGCACTAGCTCCTCAGGGCAAGACCAAAACTAGCTCTCTAAACAGTTTGGATTTGGAGCAACTCCTGTGTGTTTCTCTTAGGTGGGCCTGGGTGGTAGAGCTCCCTTCCCAAAGTAAGCAATTTTGTTAATTGCCTTGGGGCCTTGTATAAGTTCACACAGATTCGCCACACGCAGGATATCTGCATACTCTCTTAGAATTCTATTTATTATTATTTATTAGATTTATTAATCACCCCATCCTGGCTTGTGCCGGGCTCTGGCTGATGTACAGGACATAGTGTCAGAAAATACAAAGCACAAAACCTTATTTCCACCTTTATTAAATTCTTCTTACCCTTTTCCTAGAGATCTCAGCAGCACAGATGGTTCTTCCTTCCCCATTTTATCTTCACAACAACCCTGTGACATAGGCTAGACAGAAAGTGAGGAGTTCATCATCACCCAGTGACCTTTTCCCCTTCCTGCCAGACTTGCTTACCGTTTTGGAGCCATGCTGAGCGGCACATCTGGCCAGCAGGGGATCAGTTAAGAACTCCCTTTAGCCCACAAATGCCCTCCCCTCCAACTCTGCATAGATATTATGAGGGAAATACAAATTTGGGATTTCCATGTTATTAACATTTTGTTCTGCTCTTTATCATCTTCCTTCATGTGTATTTCCAATTTAGCTTTTCTCCTGGGGAGTACCCTGTACTTCTTCATTTCTTCTGCTTGAGATAATACCACATGATTCCAATCCTGCTTCGCTTTACCCATGAATTTTGCACATTCCCATAAAAATACAGCAGTGGAGGAGAGTGTTCACGGAGTGGTAATATGAAAATGAAAGATTTTTCATTCTTCAGGCAAAATCTACAATTGTCCATTTTGAAAAGGAAGTAGTGTGGGGAAATCTTGCTTGCTACATGCTGGTGCCTTTAACTATATGGGGATGATAGATTTTATTGTCAAACCCTAGCTAATGTGTATGCCTGTGAAAAACTGATTGGGATTAAGATTTAGAGCTATCTTTGTTAAGACAAATTTTTCTATACTTCTAGAGAGGAAAATATTAGATTTTAATTTATTTATTTTAGTTGGCACCAAGCTTTTGTGGTCTTGTCCACTCAAGCTTTCTCAGATTGAGAGAGGTGTTAGATAAGTCTCAGCAAGGAGTACAGCTGTACCTGGGCCAAAGCAAGTGCCTGTGCATTTGGAGAATGGACAAAGCCAGACTTAACATCAGTGAGGGCTATGGCTAGGGGAAGGTACAGGCAGTCATGTACAGAAAAGTCATGTTGAGTTTTTAAGATGGAGACTGAGAGACAGAAAGCTACCTGTCCCTTCAGAAGCCAGGTGGAACAACAAAAAGGTGTTTAAACAGAGGGTTGTGTTTCTCCTAGCTACTTAGAAAGACTGCCTAAGAAAGTCTGCCTGCTCTGTTGCACATTCCAGTCCTGAGACTATATTGACCTCCTTTCTCAAAACCTTTCAACTCCTCCATTCCACTCCCAGCAGTATCTTCATAGTGGCTGCAGGGAATTGGATCAGTGGCACTATAACAGAGTCCCACTTGTGAAGTAAGCAAGGATAAGATTCCCTATTCTGATATGTACAAGCAGGCTTTGGCCTCTGAGTATAGGATTCTTAACTTGTTTGCTGAAAAAGCAAAACCTCTCATTGCACTTGGAGTTTACAGAATGTTGAAAGATCAGAAGTGGGGACAATCTCTTGAGCACTGATTTACTGTGTAAAAAACAAGTTTTTCTCTCCTGTCTGTCCTAAGCTAATGGCTGTAATTCCCCTGCATTCCTCTGTAATGGTTTTAACATTACTGACTGGAGAGATTGGATTTTTCTGGAGTTATTTAACCACTATGTTCAGTATTTTAGAAATTGATAATTTAATATAAATTTAGCTTTTCTTAATCACTCTGCTGGACTTGAGTTGTGAGCTTCAAATGTTGCACAAGTGTCTTTCCTGAACAAACATAACCCCATGAAACCACATTTCCTTTTACGATAAAACTGGGTTGGAACTAGTGTGACACCATATGTACATGTGAAACTGCCTTTTATTGAATCAGTCCATCAGGGTCACCACTGTTTATTCCAACTGGCAGCAGTTCTCCAGAGTCTCAGGTAGATGTCTTTCATGTCAATCCTGTCCCCAGGAGACACCAAGAATTGAACCCCCGGGACCTTCTGCATGTCAAATAGATGCTCTGACACTAAGCCTTGACCCCTCTACCCAAAAATATGAACACATGAAGCTGCTTTATACTGAATCAGACCTTTTGGTCCATCAAGTTAAGTATTGTCAACTCAGAGTTGGTAGCAGCTCTCCAGGGTCTTAGGTAGAGAATCTTTCAGATCACTATTTTATTCCTTTAACTGGAGATACTGGTATTGAACTGGAGACCTTCTGCATACCAAGCAGATGCTTCTACCTGTTGAGCCACAGCCCTTCCCTGGCAGAGTAAAGAGAGTTCAGTGTGGCAGCTATTACATATTCTTGTTTATGGGACTAAAGCTTTAATCAACATTTAATACCAGGAATTTCAGAAGCTTGAGTGAGAAGCTCTGGGCTGTTGCTTCCCCCTTCATACAGCAAATAGCCAGCTAAAGCCATTTTCTCATGTGAAACTCAGAGCTGTTTGCCTTTTCTCTGCTGGTAATCTGCAGGTTTAAAATTGCACTGGTTGTAAGATATTTCTTCTGCTTTGTAAAAATATTTTATTAGTTTTTCAGATGAGAAAAAAGTGAAAAAAACAAAAAGAATAATTAAGCCAGTTTCTCACAAATAAAGTTATGCATATAGACCAATTAGCAAGATTATTACACTAGACATACAGTCATACTGTAAAATAAAAAACCTTGAAAGCACATGATATGTACAGTTAAATAGACACAGTATATGCCCCAACAGAATTCACTTTTGAAGTAGATCTAGCAGTATGAGGACTTAACACAGAACAAGGAAGCTGACCATTTTTCAATTAATTTATCAGACTGTAAGCAATCTTTCATGCATTGTAAATGAAAAGTTAACTTCATCAGATATTCATCCTAAGCTCTTATACCAAGACGCAGTAGCCTGTGCCTACATTCTATTTTCTAGCCATTTCTATTCTTGCGGTATGGAGCTGCGGTGGCTCAAGTGGTTAAGATGCTGAACTGCAGGCTGTGGAAGGTCAGTAGTTCAGCAGTTCAAGACCCGGGTGCCGCAAGATGGGGTGAGCTCCTGTCTCTAGTTCCAGCTCCTGCCAACCTAGCAGTTCGAAAGCAAGAAATTGCAAGTAGATCAATAGGTACCACTTTGGTGGGAAGGTAACAGCGTTCCGTGCGCCTTGATGTTTAGTCACGCCGGCCACATGACCACGGAAACGTCTTCAGACAGCGCTGGCTCTTCGGCTTTGAAACTGAGATTAGCACCGCAACCCTAGAGTGGGATTCGACTGGCTTTCGAGCAAGGGAACCTTTACCTTTACCTTTTTATTCTTGCGGTAGAGATAAAGGAGAATATAAAATAATTATTTTGTTTGCCTAATAGGCATCCTGTCTAGTCATCTTACTAATCACTTCTGAGATACTAATCCAAAAAAGCTGTATGCAATTACATAACAGAAGAAAACAGAAGTACCTGTGTACTGAAGTTATAAAGCAAAAAAGCACACCAAAAAAGAGAGTGTAAAAAAGATAATGTAAGACACAATGGTTCCTAAATATCAACACTGACATTACTACAAAAGCAGATAAGGACAAGGTACAGTATATAAGCAAAAATATGACAATGTCTTCGCCTAATTATGCAATGATAAAAATGCATATCAAAATGGTAAACCTAAGTACAACATTCAGCCAATAACACAGTGGTGATGGACAGGTAGAATCAATTTTGAAACTGATCTTCAGAAAACTTCCAGGTTGTTTTTTTCCCTCATCTCCCTGAATAAAGTCCTCCCTGAATAAAGTCCTATTCCATGATAACTATCATATTATTCATCATAAGTCCCTAAATATTTTGGTTAGATATTATAGTATTATACAGATGGTCAAACAATAATGAAAACAAAAAGGGAAAGGAATCATTGCTATTTTACCATTAGATATCAATATAAATACAACCATTTTTGCCTTGTATCCTATCTTAAACCATGCAGCTGTTAAAATGAAGATGCTAGGGGCTGATAGCAAATAGTGTAACCACCATTTGTAACTGATCCCAGCACCATCTGAATTGCAAATGAAACAAAGTTTCTAATAACACTACTATGACTTGGATCCTGTGAATAATTTCTGCCACTGGAATGGTTTTTATTCCCATTCTCCCTCATGGAACCCGAAATACCCTTGTAAGGACCAGGAGACTCCCAGGAACAGCATGAGGGATGAGTCAGAAATCTGCAGTGAGAAAGAAAATCAACAAAAATGCCCCCCAATGGAAAATTCCATGGGACCCAACCCTGTATTGTTAAGTGAACAGATGACAATAACTTTTAACACCAGTTAATGCAAGCTGTCAGGGGGAGAAGGGCAGGGGGAGAATATGGAGGTAAGACAGGGCATGGGGAGAATATGGAGGTAAGACGGGATCCTTAATAAGAAAACAATGTTTTTAACCTAACTGATACATGGCAAAATTAGTATTAAAAAGGCATGAAAACAAGTACAATTCTATCAATAATAACAATTTAAAACCTAACTGAAGTTAGAGTATGTTTCTCGTAGAGACTTTAACCGTGGGGGAGAGAGTAGAGAAGGAAGCCAAGCTGTCAGTAAAAGACAAGGCACAAGGAAACAGGAGAGGTGTTACGCCAATCGCTTTATTTACAGCATATGGCTAACTAAATTTAACGTGAGTCCTTGCCAAAGTTTACGGAGGTTCTGCCAGCCCCAGAGAGTACCAGTGATGGAGACGAGACTGGTGTTTTTCCAAAACAAATGATCTTTTTACTGAGCAATATCGAAATCACATACACACAAAATCAGTCTCACATTCACATACAATCAAGGTTCCTTTAGAGTTACAGAAAGATATCAGGATAGTTTCTCATTTACTTGGAGGTAGGTAAATATTTCTCTCTGTGTGTGTGTGTGTGTGTGTGTGTTACCTGCCATTAAGTCTCTTCTGACTCATGGCAAGCTTACGATTTAATGTCTTCCAAAATGTCCTATAATGAACAGCCTTGCTCAGATCTTGCAGATGGAGGGCCCTGGCTTCCTTCATTGCGTCGATCCATCTCATGTTTGGCCTTCCTCTTTTCTTGCTGCCTTCGACTTTTCCTAGCATTATTGTCTTTTCCAGTGAGTCTTGTCTTCTCGTAGTGTCACCAAAGTACGATAGCCTCATTTTAGTCACTGTAGCTTCTAGGGAGAGCTCAGTGTTGATTTGATCTAGAGCCCACTGATTTGACCTTTGGGTGGTCCATGTTATGTGTAAAAACTCTCCTGTAAATACAGCGTTTCAAACGAATCAACTTCCTGTCAGCGTTCTTCATTGTCCACCTTTCACCCATACATAGTAATGGGCAGGGCTATTTTTGGGCAGGAACGCACAGGAACGGAGTTCCGGCTGGCTCCCGAGTTGGCCACGCCCAGCAGGAACTCATTAGCATAATAGGCCACACCCAACAGCAGAAACTCATTAGGATTGGCCACATTAGGGGTGTGTGGCCTAACATGCTACAAAAAAGCCCTGGGTTTTGACAACAAACAGGGTAAACAGAATAACAAGCAAAAGGTGGGTATGGATGGATAACCATACTTCTGGTAACATGGGGGTGCGGCCTAATGTGCTAATGAGCTGTGCTGTCAGGGATGTGGCCCAATATGCTAATGAGTTCCTGCTGTTGGGTGTGGTCTATTATGCTAATGAGTTCCTGCTGGGCTTTTTCTACAAAAAGAGCCCTGGGGGAATGTCTTCTTGGTTGTTGCCTCTGCCCACAATGGCTAACATGTGCTTCTTCTTCCCATAAGGCTTTGAGCTGAATGTGTTAAAGCTACATTAACATGAAATGCAGACAAGTGTTCCCTATGTGAAATCTCTCACAGTAGGTGATGCAAACAGCTTCCTCTAGGCCTATGGTATACAGGTGTGTGCACAGTCCATGTGTTGCGTGTGTAAGCAGATATAAAACCATAAATTAGTCCATTTCTCAACAGTGGGGAGAAAGCAAATCGTACTGTACTTGATCTTGAAGAGGCTCCCCTTATGTCCATGTTAGTATTGAAGATGGTTTGGACTGGAGAGTCATCTACAAAATTGGGGGGCTTGCTCAGCCCCTCTTACGGACCTTTATTTTACTTGAGCCTTCAATGGGGAAGCCATGCCATTTCAAATTGGGTGTGAAACTAGCAGTTTTCATCCCATTGGACCAAGGGTGAAAACCTGGAATGCCCGTTGGTGGATTTATGGCTGCATTTTGATTGGTGCAAGTGAGGACTAGCGACCCTTTTGTATTACCTTTGGGGTGCAATCTGTGACAAGACCATGAAACCAACCTATGAGTGAAGGCAAATCTGAATAACTTTGAAGGTGCAAGAAAGGTAATTGATTTGATACCATTCTTGATATACTGATGTGCAAATGGCTCTTCCTGGCAGATAATTGCTCTGTCCAGAATGGCATTTGCAAGCAAAATACAAAAAGGGGTTTCATTATTTCATATTGTAAGCCTAGGTTATTGTATATCAGCCAAAAGTTGTGAGGAGCTCAGTGTGCTATCAAAGGAGCCTGTGCTCATGTCTTCCTGCCACCTTTGAGATGTTAAACAACTTTTCCTGCCAGACATTCCATTTATCACTTGGTCGGTCCCTGTGATCCTTGAGATGCAAAACAAAAGGATGATCTTGTCACCTCTGATATATTGAGATCTACTGTTCCCAAGCTGAGATGCTGCCAAAGTTTCTGAAAGAAAGAAAGAAAGAAAGAAAGAAAGAAAGAAAGAAAGATAGAAAGAAAGAAAGAAAGGAAGAAAGAAAGAAAGAAAGGTATTTTCTGGGATGCTCTTCCGCCCTTGGTCCCTGTATTGGGGTACAGAGTAGTAACAAATTATTAGTTACAAGTAAAATGAGGATTAAAGGGAGTAAAATGATGTTATAAAATAATGACAAAGGAATCTTACAAATAAAATAAAGCTTAAGAAAACAAAAAAGAAATACAAATAGATAAAACAAACCTATCACCAATTAATGATACTGATAATATAGTTTAACAATAACACTAAAAAGCTTTTTAAAAGATTAGTAATGCATATCCAACAGGTCAAAGTTGTTTATGATCAGCTAGTTTGCAGCTGGTGTTGATACACTGAAGTACCTATCACCTTAAGCTGTTTCAGAAGTGACTATATGACCATGCTGTGATCCACTCTGAGCAGATAAAACTGCAAAATAAAGGGCAGCCATATGGGGGCTTCAGACACAGTGAACTTTAGATTTGGATTGCTCCTAGACTTTTGATGCTGCTCTTATTTGTGTCAATTCATTGCTGCTACCTTCTATGCTGCCTTGGTGACTCTCCGATCTGAGCTCCCCTTGCTATCTATGTCCTGCCACGCAAACCAGCCCCTGCCATAGTGCAGGGTAGAAACTAAAGCACTGTGCAGTGAAAGCAACTTGGAGCATGAGCCCTCCATCCATCCATAAACTCTTGGCATGTGCCAGTGCACCATTTAAAGAGCCTTCGGAGTTCAGACTGGTGATATGACTAAACTGGTGATACGACTAAAGTGCAAGATGTGATAGTGGTAACAGTTAAATTGAGTTTTCTTTTTTCAGTTGTGTAAATACGTGTTGTAGAAGTATGTGACTAAGTACAGAACTAAAAAAGGAGATGGAAAGTCTGATTTAAATTGTATTAATGAATTTTTACAACATTAATTTTCAACCTTTGAACATAACATAAGTTTGAAATTGGATAATACAAAACTTGAAATAGAAAACTGTTTAACTCGATTAGAGAAATGACTGACTGATTTAGAAGAGGTAAAAGCAACAGTAGCCCAGCATACTAAGAATTCAAATACTATACAAGGAATTCAGAATGCAACCAATGATGTAATAAAAGGAACAGATGAATAAAGAAATAAAGAGGGAAATAAAGAATAATTACAGTCTTTGGATAAGATAAAATAAAATAGAAATTTTAGAATATAAGCATAGGGGGCGTAATTTGAAAATTAGAAGATTAAAGGGAGTAGCTGAAGTAATAATTTGGCAATCTTCCTATTCTACATTCAGACTTTAATAAAAGCATCTTAGTTAGGCAAGTTTCCTTGATATCTTGTTCTAAATGGCAATTGTTTCATTCAAAGTGAATGTCAGATATACTGGAAAATGGATGAGAGTAAAAACCAAACTTGAGACTAGAGAACTATTGTAACAGATAAATTCTCAGGAAACAGAAGGGTTTAAATTGAACAAAGACAACAAGGAAGTAGTGGAACTGAGGGACAATTTTACTGGGTTAGATGTAAAAAAAATCAATTGCAGTGGAAGCACAGAAGCTTTACACAGTATCTCCAGTACTCCATGTTTCCCAGGTAAGGGGAAAATGTTGTTCAAACAAATTACAAAGATCATCTGACAGCAACAGTAACAAGAGAAAGAAATTTTTACTTACAAAAATAGGACATCTTACGTAACATATTCATAGAATCATAGAGTTGGAAGGGACCTCCAGGGTCATCTAGTCCAATCCCCTGCACAATGCAGGAAATAGTAGGTACATTTAATTTATTATTAATAGATTAACTCCAAAAAGGTTAACTTGCTGCAACTTCAAGCCCAGGTAAGAAAGAGAAGAAGAAAGGTCCCATAAAAGCTGGAACAGAAGTTAATCAAGGGCCAAAGAGGCTCAGCATCTAACAGATTGAAGAGTTGGGGCCAACGGCCCCGTGTGCCCGAGTGAGAGAATTCTCTTAATCGTTTTCATCCTAGAGTTACAATACCCAACACCCCTTCTTAATGTTGCATACAAGAGTTCTCAAGTTTCAACTTATCTCGCAATTTTTCAAATTTGTGTCTTGACAGAGGCTTGGTTAGAATGTTGACCACCATCTCTTCCATTGAACAGTACTCCATCTCTCTTATGCCCTTCTCAGGTCACGCATTAAGTGAAACTTCACACCAATGTGCTTAATGTGTGCAGCTATTTTTTCAGATTGAGAAATCTTAATGTAGTTCTGGTTGCCTTCTTTAAGTTGAATTGGCTTTGGCTCATCAACTCCAGAGTCCTTTACTAACTGGTCTAGCTACAACAGTTCTCTGCATGCTTCAGCAGGTGCTACATATTCAGGCTCTGTGGAAGACAAACCTACTGTAGCTTGCTTTCTGCTGGCCCAGGATATTGGTCCACCTCTATACAGGTACAAGTACCCACTGGTGAATTTATAGTCTAAACTGTCTTTTGCCCAAACTGCATCCGTGTAACCAACTAATTTTGGATTACTGGTGGATGGCAATTTTAGTTTCAAATCTAAAGTTCCTTTTAGATATCGAGCCACCCTTTTTACTGCAACCCACTCTTTCTTGCTAGGTTCACTTGTTTTTCTACTAAGGGTGCCAACACTAGTTGCAATATTGTGTCTGCTAGTGGTGCTTAGGTATAGAAATTTTCCTATGGTGTTTCTGTATCAATTGTCTTTAGGTAAAGGCTCGCTTATTTCGGTGTTCTTAAGAAAGTCAGTTTCCATAGCTGTTGCCACTGTGTTGGCATTTTCTAGACCTAACGTCTGTAAGAGATCAATTATTTTCTGTCTCTAGGTTAGAAGAAATGAACCATCTTCCTCCTCTTCAATTTGTATGCCTGGGAAGTAAGAAACATCTCCTAGCAGTAAAAATTATATAGATTGCACATAACTCCGTAATATTTTATTTATTTATTGTATTTATATCCTGACTTCCCCGCTGAGGCAGGCTCAGGGCAGCTTACATAATATTAAAGCAGAGATAAAACAGATAATTAGATAAAATCACAATAAATATAAATTTAAAAGACAATACACAGTGCTAGCGCACGTTAGGTAACAATGGCGGGCATCTGACAGTCAGCTAGTATCAGAGTCTGGGACGTAGACGGAGCACAGGCTATTCAAGTTGGTATGATATTGATATTGATGTTAATATTAGGACCAGGGCCTCAGATTGATGGATGCGGCTCACTAATCAAAGGCCTGGTGGAAGAGCTCCGTTTTACAGGCCCTGTGGAACTGTGAGAAGTCCCACAGGGCCCTGATGTCTTCCGGGAGCTCATTCCACCAGTATGGGGCCGACACTGAGAAGGCCCTAGCCTGGCTTCTCTAGGGCCTGGAAGGGCCAAATGAGTTTGGGATCCCGATCATAATGCTCTCTGGGGGATGTGTGGGGAAAGGCAGCCAGTGTAATGCTTTTAGCGCAGGCTGGATGTGCTCCCTCATGGGAAGGCCCAACTACAGCCTGGCTGCTGCATTCTGCACTAGCTACAGCTTCCGAATTTGGGACAAGGGCAGCCCCATGTAGAGGGCATTACAGTAATCTAATCTCGAGGTGACCATTGCGTGGATCACTGTTGCTAGGTAACTGTGTTTGAGAAAGGGAAACAACTGCCTAATCAGCCGGAGATGTTAGAAGGCTGACTTCACAGTGGCTGCTACCTGGGCCTCCATTGTAAGGGAGGCATCCATGAGCACTCCCAAACTCCTAACCTCCAGCGCTGGAACCAGCTGGAACCAGCAGCGCCCCATCGAAGGTAGGGAGTGGGATCCCTACCCCTGGGCCCCTCTGACTCAGGCACAGGACCTCCGTCTTTGTCGGGTTCAATTTCAGTTGATTCAGTCTAAGCCAACCAGCCATGTCTTGCAATGCCAGGTCCAGATCTTCTGGACTGGAGTCAGACCAGCCACCCAACAACAGATAGAGCTGGGTGTCGTCCGCATATTGGTGACATCCCAGCCCATGCCTCCAAGCAATCTGGCCAAGGGAACGCATGTAGATGTTAAATAACATCGGGGAAAGCACTGCATCTTGAGGCACCCCGCAAACTAGCGAGTGCCTTTGGGAAAGCTGTTCCCCTATGGCCACCCTTTGTCCCCAACCCTGAAGAAACGAGGAAAGTCACAGTAAGGCAGACCCTTGAAACCCGATGTTGGCGAGGTAGTGGGTCAGTAGTTGATAGTCAACCATGTTGAACGCTGCTGACAGGTCTTACAGCAGCAACACTGCCGAACCGCCCCAATCCAGATGCCTTTGAAGGTCATCCATGAGGGCGACCAGTGTCATCTCCATCCCATGGCCTAGTCGGAAGCCGGACTGGAAGGAATCTAATGCGGAGGCGTCATCCAAAAAACCCTGTAACTGCACTGCCACCACCCTCTCAATTAGCTTGCCCAAACAGGGCAAATTGGAAACTGGCCAATAGCCAATTCAGCCAGATCCAGAGATGGGTTTTTTTAAAGAGAGGGCATACCACTGCCTCCTTGAGTGCCCCTGGGAACAGTCCCTCTGACTGTTGCGATGTTCTGAACCCCATAACCCATCGCAGCCAACTAGCCACGACGGGCACGGATCCAGGCTGCAAGTGGTCGGTTGCACAGTTAAGAGCAATTTGTCAACCTCCTCTAGTCTGAGTGGATACAATACAAACATTCTGTCTCCAAATTTACTATTAACATGGACATCGCTCACCAGATTATGGAAGTATGAAGTATGCTACAGCTCTGGAGAACAGGTGAGGTGCCAGAAGATTAGAGGCAAGCAAATGTTGTCCCCATCTTCAAGTAGGGGGAAAAGGAAGATCTGTGTAACTACCGACCCGTCAGCTTGACGTCTATACCTGGGAAAGTTTTACAACAAATCACCAAACAGACAGTCCTTGACCATTTAGAAAGGACAGCTTGGATTACTAAGAGCCAGCATGGGTTTCTCAAGAACGTCATGTCAGACTAACCTTACCTCTTTTTAAAGTCACTACCTTGCTGGATCACGGGAATGCTGTAGACATAGTTTATCTTGATTTCAGTAAGGCTTTTGATAAGATTCCACATAATATTCTTGTTGACAAATTGGTAAAATGTGGGTTTGATCCTGTTACTGTTAGGTGGATCTGTAACTGGTTGACAGATCACACCCAAAGAGTGCTTGTTAATGGTTCATCATCTTCTTGGAGAGTTTGGCTGGAGATCCTGGAGGTTTTCTGTCATCTTTTGGGTGTGGAACAGCGGTCACTGGGGGTGTGGAGGGGGCAGTTCTCCCTCTAAGCTGTGTAGTCTTATAAACAAACATTCTACTTTGTGAACTACCGTCATCCAAAGGCCCAATCCATCCTCCTGGACTGAATAGAGATCTAGGTTTCTTATCTCATTACCAATGCCTGCTATTGTCATTTGTTGTCTGAAATCACTTCACTCTCCAAGATATAAGGACAGATGGACTCACATTCTAGCTGTAGCTGAAGAAGTGCGCAGTGACTCATGCAAGCCCAGCCACAAATTTTGTTAATCGTTAAGGTGCTACTGGACTCTTGCTCCTTTCCACTAATGAAGATTGCAAGCTGTGCTGTTAGGTTTCTTTTCCCCCTTCATTTGTCAGACCTGGAGAGGGGGATCTCTCCAAGTGCTCAGCTCTTGTGGCCCTTTCTTATATGCCCAGGGTAAAGCTGATCACCACTTTGGTGTCAAGAAGGAATTTTTCCTCCAGGCCAGATTGGACCAGGGATCCTAGAGGTTTTTTGCCTTCCTCCAGGCATAGAGCATGGGTCACTGGGGGGGAGGGAGGTAACTGAATTTCCTGCATTGTCAAGGGGGTTGGACTAGATGACCCTTGGGATTCCTTCCAGCTCTATGTTTTGGATGTTTCTATTTCTGTGGTGTAGGATGCAGTGGAAGGTGGAAAAGGTCTTCTCCAAAAGGAAAAGATCCAGTGTGTTTAAATTGTTGCAACAAACAGTTAGTACATGCACTTGTTCAGGAAATACCTTAATTTCAAGATGTATGATTTAAATTGGTCTTTTTTCTGACAAATCGTAATTTAAATCGTTTTAAATCAACCTACCATGTACTGTATCTTCTAGAAAAGCGCTACTTCAATCATAGCTTGCATGGAGCATATCTTTCTACCACTCTAAACATCTCAGTCAGGGGTCGTTTCGTAGAAAAAGAGCTAGGGGAACTCATTAGAATACCTCATTAGCATATGCCACACACCCTGACCTCACCGGATGTGTGTCATAAGGCCACACACCCCGCCCCCAACGATCACGGCCGCTGCTGCTGGCCTTGCAGCTCCACTGCCGAGCCCCATGAGGGGCCCGGCGGTGGACCTGCAAGGCCGGCGGGAGTGTAAGGAAGCCCCGCGAAGGCCCTCCCTGGCCCCAGGCAGGCAGAGGTGGGGAGAGGCAGGGAGGAAGCAACTTACCCTCCCTCTTCTCCTGCCTCCTCCTGACTGAATGAGGGCTGGAAGCGGGGCGGCCGGAAGCAGGGGGCGGGGCTTCGTCATGTGCCCCGCCCCCGAACCTCACCCGGAGGAACTGCGATCCCCCGCGATCCCCCCCGAAATGACCTCTGATCTCAGTAGAAACGATTCACACTCAACTTTACAAGAATCGTTTTGTCTGATCACGGCCAGAGCCCCCAGGGGCCCATGGGGTAATGCCCCCTCCCCAATCTGCTTTGCCCCTCCTCCCCTTTGGGAGATGCGCAAAGGAGAGAGGCGTGAGTGAGCAGCCACTGCCACCTGCAGATGCCCTGGACAGCCCCTTGGGGAAGCAGCTGCTGCTGCGCCACCACCTGGAGAGCAGCCAGGAGTAGCGCCCTCCTGCAATGCAGCTGTCTGGCTGGCTGGAGGGCTCATTTGGCCCACCCCCACATCAGGGATGCCACAGTTGGGGTAGCCCCTAGAGGTGTGATCAGGCTGGTTCTCCTGAAGGCTGGCGCTCCTAGTCCACCTCGGCCTGAGTGCCAACAGAGGGAGGCTTGGCTGTGGCCTGGCTGGTGCTCCTGAAGGCCAGCTCTGCCTCGGCCTGAGTGCTGACGGAGGGAGGCTCTGGGCCGTGGCATGGGCACCAAGCAGGCCAAGGGATACACAGCACCCAGTTCTAAGAGCAGCCTGCCAACGGCATTGGGCAACTGTACCTGCTGGAAGTCGCCCTCCCGGGAGTGAAGGAACTTCCTGGTGTCCCTTGTGGGATTGTGGTGAAGGAAGAAGGTTAGATGGAATGGGGACAGTGCCAGATGGTTGCAGCCAGAAATGGGTCCCACAAGCCGACGTCACTTCTGGAAGTGACATAAGCACATGGGGGCAGTGCCCCCTCCCGAAAATGTTCTAGCTACAGGGCTGTGTCTGACTGATGACATAGTGTGGAACTGGGCAACAGCAGAGTGCTTCTCATTTCCAAAAAACAGAATTCAGCTGTGGAGTTGGCAGTGGTCCACTCTGGGTAATTTCAATAGGCTCATTGTTCTTGTCTCTCGCTATATCATTCACAACTGGGAGAGAGTAGTTTTATTCATTATCCACAGCTGAGAAAGCTGTACTTACCACTGTCAGCAGGCAGCTTCTGTTGATAGCTTCTTAGACCCCTTTCACCTGGTGTAAGGTGATTTGAGGATTGCAGTCAGAGACTTTCCACCTTCAGGCTTAATCTTAAACTGTTAACACGCAAGAAGTTGCTGCATAAGTTCATGCAATCAATATAGTATATACAATTGATCAAAATACAATATCAATAATCAATATCATTTTAATCTTGGTTTGTTTCAGCAAATATCATCAGGAGACCGAAGTCCCAACAAGATGCAAAAACGGCAACAGGACGAACTTTCTCGAGTTTTGACCGTTCGTTTCGACGCGTGTCTTTGTCAAACATCCTATCAGACATAAATAAATTTTTTGATAGGGAAACGAACTCCAGTAGCAATTTTGTACATCAAAATTTTTGGCAATAAAAACATATAGTACATACAATTTTCCAGTGTTCTTCTTCACATCAATTGCACCATAAGGCACTCAAACATTCTAAAATACAAATGTTACACATTAGAAATACTCCCATATATTTTAATATATAAAAATGTACAAAATTGCTACTGGAGTTCGTTTCCCTATCAAAAAATTTATTTATGTCTGATAGGATGTTTGACAAAGACACGCGTCGAAACGAACGGTCAAAACTCGAGAAAGTTCGTCCTGTTGCCGGTTTTGCATCTTGTTGGGACTTCGGTCTCCTGATGATATTTGCTGAAACAAACCAAGATTAAAATGATATTGATGATTGATATTGTATTTTGATCAATTGTATATACTATATTGATTGCATGAACTTATGCAGCAACTTCTTGCGTGTTAATGTTCTTCAGTTTGCTGTGCCCTTAGTCCTATTTGTTAATCTTAAACTGTATCAGGTGGTCAGCCGTGTTGGTCTGAAGCAGGAGAACAAATTTAGAGTCCAGTGGCACCTTTAAGACCAACAAAGGTTTATTCAAGGTATGAGCTTTCGTGTGCATTTCTTTTTCAGAATAGATTAGAATAGTGAATGTAATGCAAGGAATAGTGGAATGTTTTGCTGACATACCACTACACCCATTTTAAAAAATGCTGTTAAGTCACCTCCACGTCTGAGAGGAAATGAATGTTGAGTCTCAATTTACTTTCCACAATTAGAAAAGATGCCTTTACACACTTATCCCCTATTTTGACATATTTCTTGCTTTGGTGTCCTTTCCCCCCTTAATTAAATCAAAACAACTATTGATCTTACAACCTTAGCTTATTTAGTTTTGTTTTTGCATAATTTACAGCATCTTTATCATGTTACATGTAAATCTCCTGTTCAGCCTGTCTATAAGTTTGAATACCTTCCTATAAGTCAAATACCTTCCATTCCAGTGTATTTGAAAAAGTGTGCATGCACACGAAAACTCATACCTTGAATAAACCTTTGTTGGTCTTAAAGGTGTCACTGTACTCTAAATTTGTTCTTAAGCTGTATGTGAGAGCTAATGAAGTCAAATAATGTTAGACATGTATACTATGTCAGTTTACTATAAGGCTAGAACTGTGTTTTAGGATCACAAGCAGGAGAAATGAAAACCCCCCCCCAGGCTTTTATCCTATAAGAATATGTACAGTACAGCCTAATTCTTTGCATGGTTACTGTATGTCCCACTGTGTTTGATGGCATATAGTAAGTCTGTACAGGAGTGCCATCAATTTTACCCCTCCCAAATGGCAATTAAGAATGCTATAATAGAGACTGGCTTATATGTGAGTCTCAAAAAAGCTATTGTTTTCATTTCCAAAGATTTGGTATATGATGATCTATCTAGTTGTGTGAATTTTAAAATGCAAACAAGGACCTCTTTTGGTGATGAAGGCAACTTCTCCATCATCTTTCTGCAAGTTTAGGGAGTTCTGGTACAAAAAAGTGTGAGAATCCTTTTAAATAGTCCAAAGGAAGTTTTACCCCAGAAAGAATTTATTTATTTATTTATTAAATTTCTACCCCGCCCTCCCGCCTAAGCGGCTCAGGGCGGCCTACAAACAATTTAAAACATACAGTTAAAACCAACAATTACACATATAAATACAATTCCATAAAATCCCAGCTAATACATCCTGTGATAAAGTGCTAGTGCGACACCACTGGCATAGTCAGTTCTTATTGGAACACTTGGTGGAATAGCTTCGTTTTAACTGCTCTACGGAACTGCTGGAGGTCCCGTAGAGCTCTGATCTCCTGAGGGAGTTCGTTCCACAGCGTTGGTGCCACCAGGGAGAATGCCCTGGTCCTAGTTACCGCTAACCCAGGCCTGTAGCTCACGTGGGGCCCACGGGGCTCGCCCTCCCCGCGGGTTTTGTGGGCCCCCTCCCTGCTCCTCTGCCCCCCCTTCCCCTGGCCCGAAGATGACACCCCCCGCCAGGACGCCGCCACAGCCATCTAGTTGCGCTTGGGCCCGCGTCGCTGCCGCCGCTGCCTGGAGCCCGGCCGGCGGAGCGGTTCGGGGCGCGCCTCCGCTTGCCCGCCTGCCTGCCTGGCCCAGGCGATGTGACTGGGCGCGCGGCGAACATGGATCTAGCCTCAGCTCTGCTCTGGCTGCTCTGCGTGCTGCTGGAGGGCATCGGTCAAGGCGTCTACGGTGAGTCCCATGCCGCCACCACCCTCTCGCCCCCCGCTTTGACCTTACGGGCGCAGACCCAGCTTGCAAACTTTCCACTGTAGTGCACCGCTGCGTGCAAAAAAAGTGTGCGCCAGCAGGGTGTGCGTGGGGATGTGGGTGCACGCCTCTCCATGAGCATCCCGGGCGAGCGGGGAGGCATTGGGCGCCCGCCTGCCTGCCTGCGCTGTGTGTGCGGCTTGGAGGGAGTGGAGGCTAAAAATAACCTGCTCTTCAATCTCCGAACCCTGCCGTGGAGGTGGGAAGGGAGCTGGGCAGGCTGGCAGTGAAAACGGGGGTGGGCGTGGGCGCAGAGAGGGCGTGGAGCCCTCGAGAGGCGGCCGAGCGAGCACCACTGGCTGGGGCAGGGGCGAGGGGGGCACCGGGCGAAGGAAGGCTGGAAGTGCCCGTGCCCGCTTTTGGAGGTGGGCGCCGCTGGTGCCATGCAAATCTCCGGCTGACGTTGGCAGAGCAAGAGGGTGGTGTGCGGGAGGCGACTCAATTCATTCAATCCCAGAGCAGGCAGCAGCGAAGAGGGGAGCAGCCAGCCCGGCTCTGCCAGGCGTTCTCTGTGGCAATTCTTTCTCCCTCCCTGTGTTATGTGTGTGTGCATTAAAGACAGCTCCTGCCCGGAACAGGGTGCATGGACGATGCCCACTCTGTGCCGCAAGCAGACAATGCCTGGCACCTGGCAGCGGCTGCGCTTCCCTGCTCTTCCTGGGAGAGCTTCAGAGAAGCCCGATAAAGGGCGGGCAAACTGAATGGGGGAATGATTTGCTACAGTGAATGAGTGTTGGGGGTAGCAGAAGCAAACGTATTGTTTATTGCCAACGCGGGGCACGCTGGGGGCATGCACAGCGTCATTACGTCACTTCCGGGTGATGTGTGTGCCGCACGCGCGTGCTTTGCGTGTGCACACACCCCCCACTTTCCCCAGGGCCTCCCCACAAGGAAGGGGTTAGCTACGGCCCTGTGCTAACCTAGCATCCCTAGGCCCAGGGGGGCCAGACGGTTTTGCATTCCCAATCGCAGTGCCCTTGGGGGAACATATGGGGAAAGGCGGTCCCTCAGGTAGGCAGGCCCCAGACCATTAAGGGCTTTAAAGGTCAAAACCAGCACCTTGAAGCGAATCCGGAACGTTACAACAAACACTTGTGTTTGTGAGTTATATGTTTATCTTATTTGTTGTCTTAATAGCCATGCCTAATGTTACCTACCTATAAGGTACCTCTGTCCAACTAATGGAGAGTCAGTAGGTAATTAAGAATGTAAGTATTAACCCACTTCATCTAGCATCCTGTTTCATATAGTAGTGAACCTGGTGCTCTACAGTGCCAACAAACCAGGCTTACAGGCCTCCCCCTGGTGGCCTCCTAGTATTGATATTAAGAGTTTTACTGCCTCTTGATAGGAAGGTTCCCTTTTGTTATAATGGCTAGCAAGCAATGAAAGGAAAATCCCAAATCTTGATGGTATAGCTATTATTAAAGCAATCTTCAGACTGCTACCTGGAGTACCTCTTGCTTGCCAGTTTAGTGTAGTGGTTAAGAGCATCAGACTCTAATATGAAGAACTGGATTTGATTCCCCACTCCTCCACTGGACGCCAGCTAGGTGACCTTGGGCCAGTCACAGTTCTTTCAGAGCTCTTTCAGCCCTTAAAAACAAGTCTAGCTTGCCACTTGCATAACGCTGAACTAGAATTTGTGGCTGCCAGACAATCTTTGAATCTCCTGGCTATTCTACACACAATGCCGTACAATAATTATTATTATTATTAATTACCCCTTGCTTGCCAAATAGTATCTTGAAATCTACAACCTTTTTACAGAGTTAAAATAAGTTTAAATTTATGTCTTAATCACAGCTGTTTGTTATTTGCTGGAGGGGGAATCCACTGAAACCTATCTATCTATGTATGTGTTGTCAAGGCACACTTATGGCAACATCAGCAAAGGGTTTCCAAGGCAGCAAGAAGCGGAGGTGGCTTTCCATTGCAGAGCCTTCCTTGGTGGTCTCCAATCCTATTACCAGTTCTGTTTAGCTTATGAGATCTGACAAGATCAGGCTTATAGGTGTTGTCTTCCCTTCCCAAAACCTACTAGGCCTTGCTAATCTTATTGGCTGCCTTAAGCAACTGATAGTTAGAAAGTTTCCTTCATTGGCCTCTTCCCCTTTAGTCCCCTTTCAGTGGCAGAAAACATTCTACATTATTTTCTGAGGTCTTGCAGCCCATTTTGGGCACTGAGCCAGTTCTATACCTGAGAGACCTAAGTGGCTACTTGGAGCACCAAACTGGAGTTTGCACAAGAGTAGCTGTATGTGCCTGGCCAAGGCTAACTGCAGGTAAGGCATGTGTCTTCTGTCTGCTGCCCAAGCCAGGCATAGGCATAACAGGGTGGGCTCTACTGTCCAGATGCTTCTGCAGCCCAACAAGGCAGCTATTGGGAAAAGGGTAAAAGTCGGATCTACATGGATCCTCATGAATTCATATGATGTTTACATTGAAACGAAATAAAACCACCATCATATTGTAGGCCATGTGTTAGTCTATAGGGGGCACCACAAAAATCAAGCTCCCACAGATTCGTGGCACCACAACAGTGCAAAAACATGATTCCAAAGGATGGATCCTCATAGGAATGGGCACTAAAAAGTTTAAATATTTAGGTATAGAGCTACAAAGGAAGATGGATCCAATCTCGGAAGTTAACTACAAAATGATATGGAAGAAAATAGAGAAGGAAATGGAAAGGTGGAAAAACAAAACTCTAGGAATATCTACTAGGATTAGGAGTGTTAAAATGTTCTGGTTACCTAAATTAATATATTTATTTCAGTCGATACCATTAGAAGCCCATAGTAAAAGGTTAGAGCAATGGAACAGAGTGATTAGAGAGTGGATATTTGGCAGCAAAAAATGTAGAATCCAAAAAAGGATGGTACATGGCCTCAAAAAAGAGCTGGGCTGGGTGGTCCCAGAGTTGAATAGTTATTATGAAGCCTTTCAAATAAAGTAGCTATTAGAGATAGGGGATGGTGAGGAGCAAAAATGGGTTAGATTTGAGAATGAGATCAACAATAACATAGGCCGCTTTGGGATATTCTCTAAAGTCACAAAAAAAGAAAGAGCTGGGCTGGGTGGTCCCAGAGTTGAATAGTTATTATGAAGCCTTTCAAATAAAGTAGCTATTAGAGATAGGGGATGGTGAGGAGCAAAAATGGGTTAGATTTGAGAATGAGATCAACAATAACATAGGCCGCTTTGGGATATTCTCTAAAGTCACAAAAAAAGATCTCAAATTAATCAAAGGCCCCAGATACTCAGCATTAGAAGCTTGGAGTAGGTGGCAAGAGCTATGGTTAAGGAGAAACTCGAGATGGACACCACGAGTCTATAAGTAGTGAAATAAGAGAAAATAAATGGTGGGATTGGCTAAAATCTAAAGGCTACCATAGGCTGGAAGACATGTATAGAGGAGGCAACTTAAAATCGGTACAGGAGATAATAGAGGAAGTAGGTAACCAACATTGGTTAAAAAAGTATGGTCAAAAAGATGAAGGAAAAAGAGAAAATTTGGACAGAGGAGCCAATAGAAGAACTATACAAAGAGATGCAAAAATCAAAACAAGGACTAGCAGGCAAAATTTATAGGAAAATGATATCGAATAAAGACAAGACAATATCTTACCTACAAAAAACTTGGGCCAAAGGAGGCCAGATATCAAAATGGAGCATAATTTTTTTACAAAATGGTATAAAACACCAGCGCAAATAGCAAATATGTTCCAAGGAATGAGTAATAAATGCTGGCATTGCAAACAATCTAAGGGATGGTTCTCCCATATGTGGTGGGAATGTCCAGAGGTCAGGGTATTTTGGACAAAAATATTACAAATTATAAAAAGAATATGTAAAGTT